>NW_005356635.1:4368907-4372267 GCF_000412655.1 Myotis brandtii
CCAGTGGTTCCCAAACTTATTTGGCCTACCGCCCCTTTCCAGAAAAAATATTACTCAGCGCCCCCTGGAAATTAATTTTTTTTAATTTTAATAGCAATTAAACAGAAAGATATATGTATTAATGTTTCTACCTTTTTCGTAAAATATAGTAAAGAAAGGTGTAAATTAGAAACATTGAAGTTTGAAATTATGAAACTATTTATTGAACTCAGAATAGAAAGGTAATACAAAAAAAGTTAAAACAAATGCACCTGTGGCCATCACCACCCTCCTGGATCGCTGCAGCGCCCACCAGGGGGCGGTAGCGCCCACACTTTGGGAATCACTGGCTTAGGGTATTTGGCAAGTGTGGATTGGTGGTCCAATGTATAGTCCATATAAGGTACCTGGTTAGTCACTCAGGTATTTCTGGGCTGCAGGTTACGTCATACCCAGCCCGCCAGTTGGGGGAAGGGAGGATATATCAGTTTTTAATATCAAATATCCAGTCAATTTTCAGATATCTCCTGTTTTAGTAAAATTTACTTTTCTATTGTTCATTTATTCAAATCAAGAACAAAGTAAAATTAATCTAATGCCATTAATTGATAAGTCTTTTGGTCCTGTCAAAACCTTGAAGTCCAAGAATACACCAGGGATTGAAAAAGTTTCCTATATTATTCATTGCAGCAAAGGGGAACACACACCTCGGGGAAGCAAGGGCAGTCTCAGTAACAGGGTGTTAGAAAGATTATAGTATCTGGGCTTTGACTGGATGATTTGGGAACAGTGTTGGGGGTGGCAATGGAAAATTTGGTCATACCTTTAAAAAAAGTCTCAGTATTAATAAGCATTGGTATTTCTGATTCATTTAGCCCAGGTATTGCAATCATGAAATACATCAGATATGAGTTGGAGAAACAGTTGAATAGGAAGTTCTCAATAAATGTATGTACATAGTTCCTCATATCCAATACCTTAAATGTAGTACATGATCAAAATGTTTTTCCTAATTTAAGAATGCAGTGCAAGTCTGAAAATATTTCACAACAGTTAATTTGAGCTCACTTAAACATTAAGTGACTAATACAAACCTTAGATGTCTTAGGACTATAGGAGCTACAAAATCATATCTTAATTAGTATCAATGGGAATTGAACTTTTGGAGAAACAGATTTAAGTTAATGTAGTAAAAAAAACACATCATGAGAAAGTTCAGATAATTTAAGGGTACAATAGTTTTTTTTAATTATTAATACATTTTTTATTGGCTTTAGAGGAAGGGAAAGAGAGATAGAAACATCAATGAGAGAGAAACATCTATTGGCTGCTTCCCGAACACCCCACCACTAGGGATTGAGCCCAAAACCTGGACAAGTGCAACGACTGGGAATTGAACCAGAAACCTCTTGGTGTATGGAAAGACACAATCCACACCAACTAGGCAAGGTTACAATAACTTTTTAATTTAAAAAAATCTATTGGAAATTCTTTGTAGTAATGAATTAGAGGAGAAATATATTTCAATAGAATTTGATAAAATTAACTCATTAATTATAAAATTTCTCAGCACCTTGAAGGAAATGTTTTTAATCTGATAAAAGGTATGTAACAAAAAGTGCAAACATCATGCTTAATTTGAAACATTAGAATACCGGGAAATTCCCTTTCAGTTGGAAACAGGTTAAGTATACCCACTCTCACTGTTCCTATTCAGCATTGTGCTGAATTGTACAATTGTGAACTATACCTAGAAATTTTACCTATACCTATAACAAGAAAAGGAAGGAAAAAATGTGGGGACTGCAAAGAAAAAAAAACTGCCATTGTTTGCAAACAATATTATCATACATAGAGAAAACCAAAAAAATCTACAAATTTTGAGTACAGCAAGGTTGCTAGATACAAACTCAATTCATAAAAATCAATAGTTATCTCTCATGAATAATTAGAAAATGTAATTTTAAAAAGATCCTTTAAGCCCTAACTGGTTTGGCTCAGTGGATAGAGTGTCGGCCTGCAAACTGAAGGGTCCCAGGTTCAATTCTGGTCAAGGGCATGTACCTCAGTTGCTGGCACATCCCCAGTGGGGGGTGTGATGAGGCAGCTGATCAATGTTTCTCTCTCATCGATGTTTCTGACTCTCTATCCCTCTCCCTTCCTCTCTATAAAAAATCAGTAAAATATGTTAAGAAAATAAAATTAATAAAAAGATCCTTTAACTGTATTTTATAGAATAAATCTAAAATGAAGCATGCAAAACCTTTACATACACACACACACCTTTCTATTCACTCTTCAAGGCGAATTCAGTTTCTTCGGTGAAGTCTGTCCTTCCTGCACTGTGTCCCTGAAGCCCTCAGCATTGACCTCCCTATTTAGTCATCATATTTCATTGAAATCACTTATCACTACCTTAGCCTCTTCTGCTCTTAGCTGAGCTTGGTAAGGACAGGAACTGTCATTCATCCTTGTAGCCCAGGTGACCATAGAGTTCTTGCAATAATAACAATGATAATACAATAATCTATAATAATAAAAGCATAATATGCTAATTAGACCAGACATCCTTCTGGACGACCTTCTGGACGAAGCTGGGGCTGCCAGGGAAGCCCAGATCCCAGGTGCCTGCCAGCAGCCGGAGGGAAGCCCAGGTCCCGAGTGCCAGAGGGAAGCCGGTGCTGGCAGCTGGGGGAAGGAAGGCCTACTCTTGCACGATTTTGTGCATCGGGCCTCTAGTAATAAAATAAGAACAAATAATAATAATATAATTCCAACAATATACAAGGTGCTGGTAAGTCCTTTACATAAATTGTTTTTATTCATTTATTAAGTAAAAGTGACACAGCAAATGTTTGAATGTAATCATATCATGGATGGTTAACATTTTAAACAGCGAAGAAGAAAGGAGAGAACATAAGCAAGACCATGACTGCTGTCCTGGAGGTGTGGTCCCTCTAGCAGGAGAATGGGAAATCAGATTGGGAATGTAGGTGGGACAGATTGTGGAAGGCCTTGAATGCCAGGCTAAGCAGTTGGAATTTTTTTTTTCTATAGAAAATGGGAGCAATTGAGAAATTGGTCACATTATCAAATGACTGTCTTAGTAATACTGAGGCAGTAACTGAAGTATGGTAGCAATCATCTCAGGTAGAAACTATAGTTTAACTTTAACCCTGCTGTTTGGCTTCTGTACTTATTTGCTTTGTTTAACAATAGAAAAGTTATTTTGATTTTCTGAATTATATAAATCATCCCATTCGACTGAATGCCTTATTGATTGTGATCTTACTGGTTTTATTTTATTTTATTTTTTTTAAAATATATATTTTATTGATTTTTTACAGAGAGGAAGGGAGAGGAATAGAGAGTTAGAAACAT
>NW_005356635.1:4372324-4374914 GCF_000412655.1 Myotis brandtii
ACACAAAGTTTACAAGTACGAATGGGGAGGTAAACGGAGTCACACCTGGCTGGGTTGAATAATAATACATTGTTTTCTGAGACAATCTAGCAATTTTTCTCTGTCACGATCCCAGACCCTAATACAATAGGTAACCTTTCCAGACCTCCGTCCCTCCCCCTAGCACATTCTGTAACCCTTCTATGCCTCAGTCCCTCACCCTAGCACACCATTCGATTAAATACCCTATTGATTGTAATGTGAAATCCCATTTGTTGTGGTCATACTGGTCTTAGAAAGCACGTTTTCCTTTACCTGGGAAGTACAGCACAATTAACATGCTTAAGTCTGACCAGGTTCCTCATTCCAGACCCAAGGGCTCTAGATAATGTGTTTCTGTCAATTATAATTTAGATAACATGCTGCTTCTGCTTCTGTAAACTGCTTTTTTGCAAATCAGGTTCCTCATTCCAAACCCTGGGATGTAATCAATACCTTTGTGATCTTTGCCTATATAAATCTGGTGTTTTGGCCATCTTATCACTAAGAGATTTGGGAGACCCGAAATGCCCCCTCATAGTCCCGGATTGCAATAAATGTGACTCTTTAATTCGACTTCTTGAGGCGTCCTTCTGGGATTCGTGGGGTACATTACAACATAACTATGTGCATAAAAGTTGAAGTAGAAAGCATCTACAGGTAGGGCATCATACCTAACAGGGAGACAGTTACCACAGAACAGTCACTGTAAACCAATTGGCATAGTGCAAAACCAGGGCACAAAGAATAATTATATTTGGTGTGTTATTGACGAAAGACTTCTTAAAGATGACTATAAAACAAGAAAATATGCTAAGTGAGGCCAATGAGATGTGCAAAAGTAAGCAAATGGAGAATCTTATTAAGCTTAGGAGGTTTCTACTGCTTGGGCTCAGACATATGGGGTGTGGCTGGCAGTCAGACGTGTATATCTGGGGGGTGGGGTGAATGAATGCTTCTGGGAAATAATGCATTTTAGTAGAAAAAGGGACCAAACATCAAGAACCTAGGCAGCAACAAAGCACAAGTCTCTGGTGGAAAGATGATTCCAATCCCAGCACAGTCACGTATGTGACTGGCATTTAGAGTGCATCCCCATCCCAGCCTAACTAAACTCAAAAAAGTGACAGGTCTAAAAGTCTAAAAATGTGGCACAACACTGGAACCCTAAAAGCACAATTTTCAACAACTTTCCCCCAACAAAAGAATATAATGCAAATGGAAGAGAGACATTCTCCATCTTATTCAGAGACACAAACTGTGGCACAATGAAGGCTCTAGCACGCGTGTCAGAGGTGACGTGCGAACTCATTTTTTTGGTTGATTTTTCTTTGTTAAATGACATTTAAATATATAAAATAAATATCAAAAATATAAGTCTTTGTTATACTATGGTTGCAAATATCAAAAAATTTCTATATGTGACACGGCACCAGAGTTAAGTTAGGGTTTTTCAAAATGCTGACACGCCAAGCTCAAAAGGTTCACCATCACTGCTCTAGCATTTCAGGGTTGTGATACACAAATCGTGTCAAGATAGTGAAAGAGACCCCAGTGCTCAGTGGAGCAGTCCCCAGTGCCAGCAGCAGGTGGGGTGTCCAGCAGAGCAGAGGTAACATTCATCTGAAGACCTATGGTACACGTGGGGTGAAAGGATTCAGAGAAGGCCTCCCCAGGTGTGCCACTTTGGCATGTGAATTATTTTGAGCTAAAGGCAGTTCAGACCCTGCAGGCTCAAACAAAACTCTTACCTCTCTCTTAAAGAATTTAAATATTGGGCCTTGCCCATCACAAGAGTTATTAGCAGAGATAACTTTTCTTATGACCTACCTATAGACCAGGGAAAGCTTCTAATTATTGAACATCTGCTCTTCTTATCATCCTGTGAATGACTTCCCTTCCCTCTGAAGCCCCAGTGTCATGTCTACCTCTTTTTCCATTTCTGCTTCTGAACCTCTTACGTATGTGGGGCCTCTGACTCTCTCAGGGCCCCATATTTAATCAAATTTGGTTGTTTTTTCTTGTTAATCAAATCTGTCTCATGTAGATTTAATTATTTTTATTTATTTATTTTTAGATTTAATTATTAGCTCAGGGGAAAGAACCTAGAAGGGTAGAGGAAAGTTTCTTCCTGCCCCTGAGGGGGCACTGGTAACAGAATGAATTGATTTACTGAATATAAGTCAGACATCCCCAAGAGTCTACCAGACATACTTGGAAGCGGGATGGGGAGCATTAAATAAATTGTATGTGGGACCAATGAGTCAGTGAAAATGAGGTTGCATTACTAATGTTACTCTATTTAATCTCAGAGGCAGGTAACTTGGTCCAAATTCGAGTTACAGAAAAGTAGCCCATGCCCATAAAACCATTAGCAAAACTGTCCTGAAGGAGTTTTCCAGGAGAAACAATACAATTAATATAAGAACGAGTCAGAAGATAGATGATAAATGTAAAAAAAGGAAGAGACACAGCTAAGAGACTTTTCTGGAAGAAATATTGGCTAATTTGGTGGTGGTTGTGGATGGATGATCTAGAAAGTGAATGTTATGGGCTTAATGTTTCTTCCCCT
>NW_005356635.1:4374972-4376717 GCF_000412655.1 Myotis brandtii
ATATTGAAGCTGTCAATGTAAGAAATGTTCAAACTAGTAGAGAATTTTTGTGAGTTTATTTTAGCTAAACTCAGGACATGCTAGGGAGCAAAATCTCAAATGCTCTGGAGAATAAGTTTTGCGGTTTGTTTTAAGCACATCTTTGGGGGCTGGCGCCATTTTGGGGCTCAGCCCATCTGGTATACAGATGACCTAATAAATTTATAATCCCTTACCACTTTGGCCTGTGCATTCCTCCTTCGGCGACCCTAACAAGATCATTTCTATCCTTTGAACTATCACAATCCAAGTTTTGCCATCAGTCTCATTTGACATTTAGTATAACATACATACACCATTAAGAGAATATTAACAGTTCTTTTATACATGTTCAGTAATTATAAATAGTTGAACTATATAGAAAAACCCAAAGGACAAGTATAACTATGGCTATGACTAATAATGAGGGGGAAAATAAGGGGCAACCTGGGGGGGTGGGCCTAGCAATCTGAATCTGTACCTAGTTAACCAGTATCCTAATGCACATTATTGTTAGCCTATAATTAAGTCACTGCCCCTTCCTTAGGCAATAATCTGTTTTCCTAAATATTCCCAGTTTACAAGGGCCACAAACCAAGAATTTTTAACAGCTTAGCCAGAGGGGAGGTCGCTGGCCCTTTAGCTGTAATCTTACTTCCCCATTCTAACTAATTTAGGTAGGGCTGCAAAAGCCTGCCACAAAAGCCTGGAAGTTAGGAAACAAAGAATTTTAGAAATATATATAAGCAGTAATCTCATTGTATAAGGTGTTCAGGCTTTGGATCTTAGAATCCCCTGAGGCAGCAGCACTGCTTTGGATAAAGGTTTCTTTTTTTCCTGAATCTTCTGAGTACCTGTTGTGTGTTTTCTGGTTGCCTGGTAAATTCTGCAACAATATCATTAGCAGATTATTAAGCAAAATGGATTCTGAGTTCAATATCAATCCATAGGTAAACAGGCCTTGTTGATGTCTTGGATAGCTGTCTACCTGATGTCAGCAGCTTCTCATGCTAGAAGATTTTGATGGCCATTGTAAGGTAGATGTCTATTCATGGTTAGGTCCCTGACATGGTCTTTTCTAACAGGGTTGGAGAGTGTCTTTTATTTGATGTTTTTCAAAATGCCCCAAATCTCTAGGTGTCAGTCAATGATCTTCAAAGTCTTGGTCTCCTGGGAGCTCACTGTGAAAGGAAGCAGTTACCTATTTGGCATTTCTTGAAGTGACTTTATCAAACCTTGTCGATAGTGTAAGATGTCTCCTTTTAATAATTCAACTCATAAGTTGTTTCATCTCACTTCAGCTTAAATGTACTGAGATGATGGCAAGGGGGTGGGAAGAACCAAGCCACCATCTTGAGCATAAAGGTATAGGTCAGAGGTGGGCAAACTTTTTGTGAGTGAGTGCCAAAACCAGCAAAATCTCTGACTCAAAATTCTTCTGCGTGCCAGCCCTAATTTTTTGAGAACATGTTATGCCTACTTGATATCTCTTAAGGTGTACGTACGTGAAAAACCTTGAAGAAATAATAAAATTCATTCGAGCGACAAAAACACAGTATATGATGATGAAAAATACATTTATTTTTTAATGTATACATGTACACTGATAGTCCGACAGAAAACTTTATGACTCCGTTTGATATTATCAGTGGGACTTTTGCTGCTGCATCACTGATGACAGAGATTTTACATCAGGTTTATATTTCATGACCTTCAGAGATATGCAC
>NW_005356635.1:4382033-4386850 GCF_000412655.1 Myotis brandtii
ACAACTAAACTACAGAACAACCATCATTCAGAACTGCCTAAAATATGGCTGAAGGGAAGTCCTACAACTAGGGAATTAAAGAAGAAGCCACATGAAGACTGGCCTTCTCCATATCCCCCACTCTCCAAAGATTGAGTCAATTTGCACGATTAAAAACCCTTCCCTTTCTTGTTCTCTAAAAAAAAGACATCCAGGCCCAATAATCCTTTCTTTCTTTTGTTAATAGCTCCCTTGCCCCACCCTGCTTTGTATAAAAACCTTCCATTTTGTACAACCCCCTGGAGTGCCCTTCTAGTTGCTAGATGGGATGGTGCCAATTCATTAATTGTTTAATAAAGCCAATTAGATCATCAAATTTACTGTTGAACTGGGGGGATATCTGAAAACAAAGTAAAGACTCTTCTTTAAGATGAGAGGGAATTGTAATTCTAGCAGCTTCTACACAAGTTTGGCTTCATGTGTTGGCAACCTGTGTAGTTGCACAACGCCATGTGCTTAGAACAGCGGTTCTCAACCTGTGGGTCGAGACCCCTTTGACGGTCGAACGACCCTTTCACAGGGGTCGCCTAAGACCATCCTGCATATCAGATATTTCCATTATGATTCATAACAGTAGCAAAATTACAGTTATGAAGTAGCAACGAAAATAATTTTATGGTTGGGGTCACAACATGAGGAACAGTATTTAAAGGGCCAGAAGGTTGAGAACCACCGGCTTAGAAGGACCCAGCACTTGGTTTAATGCTTTGCAATCACCATCTTAAAATTCTTAGTTTTTGAATAAGAATCTCTGCATTTTTATTTTTGTACTTGGCCCCATGACTGCCCAAGCCTAGTCACTTGTCAATATTACCCAATTCTCTGTCTAAATTTCTTGAGAAAGACTTTCATTGCCAGTGTTTAAAATGCAAATGTCTGCTTAAATTTTGTGGTTGAAATATATTACTTCAGTCATTAAATATGAATGGGTAGTCTCCATTATGGATTCGGGACTAGGAGGAGGAGGCACAAGCCAGAAACTTTAGGCTTCTTTAGTGGGTGTCTGATGTTCCTGCTGGGAAGAAGATGGGGGAGAGGATGCAAAAATAAAACAGGCTGGACACAATAAAAGGTTCTCTCTGTGGTTACCACAATTCTTGGATTTGACCTGTTTAGCTTCAACTGAACATAGAAAAATAAACAAAATTATACCTAGAAGAAATTTTGCCTGAGAGTGTATGAGACTTTTAAAAATACATATGACTATATCACATGATCTCACTCATATGTGGGCTATAATGATCAACATAAACTGATGAACTAAAATAGATCCAGAGACAAATGGCAGGGTAAGGTAGGGTTAGATATCAGCCAAAGGACTTGTATGCATGCATATTAGCATAACCAATGGACACAGACACTGGGGCCTTGCCCTCAAAGGTGAGAGTGGCGGGGGGGGGGTCAATGGGGGAAAAAGGAGACATATGTAATACTTTAAACAATTATATCCTATATAATAAAGAGGTAATATGCAAATTGACAGTCACACCCTCCCACAAGATGGCCACCACAAGATGGCCAGCAGGGGAGGGCAGTTGGGGGTGACGAGGCTGGCAGGGAGGGAAGTTATGGGCGACCAGGCCAGCAGGGGAGGGCAGTTGTGGGCAACTGGGCCTGCAGGGGAGGGAGGTCAGTTGGGGGGAACCAGGCCGGTAGGGGAGGGCAGTTGGGGGCAACCAGGTCAGCAGGGGAAGGCATTGGGGGGGACCAGGCCTGCAGGGGAGGGCAGTTGGGGGCAATCGGGCTGGCAGAGGATCAGTTAGGCATCGATAAGGCTGGCAGGGGAGTGGTAAGGGGGTGATCAGGCTGGCAGGCAGAAGCAGTTAGGGGCAATCAGGCAGGCAAGCAGGCGAGCAGTTGGGAGCCAGCAGTCCCAGATTGTGAGAGGGATGTCCGAGAGGTCCCAGATTGAAGAGGATGCAGGCTGGGCTGAGGGACAACACCCCCCCAAGTGCACAAATTTCATGAACCAGGCCTCTAATATATCTATATATATCTATATAGATTTATATAGATATATATAGATAGATATAGATATAATATATGCTGAGGAAAAAAATACATATGACTTTTCTTTGAAAAAAAAAAACAACCCCCCCCCACACACACACCCCTTAATTCCCAAAAGATTTGTGCAGGTATTCCCAATGAAATGGAATTTTTGGACTGGAACCCAGATTCTTTGTCTGCCGGAATTGAAGAATGAATCCATGGACAGAAAGTGGTATAGCAAAGGTGGAGATTTATTGAAAAAACCAGTAGACTCCCACGTGGGGAGAGGGAGAGTCCCACAGAATGGACTCCCATGTAGGGAGGGGCAAAGGGTCCCACTGAGTTCTTTTTCTCTATGTCTTATAAAGGCTGTAGATTCTGGTGCCTTGATATCCCTTCTGATTGGTCACTATTCCCTTAGACTGGTTACTATAGTAACTCCTAGGCTCAAAGGTCAAACCTTATATGGGACATGTGAAGTTCTCCCCGCTTCCTTCCTTATTGTTTTCCTATTCCCTTTGGGCTTCCTTCTTCTCCTTCTGGATGAAGGGCTTCCTTCTCTTTATTTTGTAAATATAGACCTTTTGCTGTTCCCAGCTCTCTCATTCTATGGAAATGTACCTGTTGCAGCTTTTCAGCTTCCCTATTCTATGGAAATATACCTTCTGCTGCTCTGAAGCCCTGTGGTTCTTCCATGGTCCCCTTAATTGCAAAAATTTCCTAAAACCTGTCTTTTTCACCCCCCAAAATTCCTGTTTCACCAAGTGCCTGATTTGCAACTATTCCTGGGTTACATCGTACTACTTTCTTTCTTCTTCTTTTTTTTAAAAATATATTTTATTGATATTTTACAGAGAGGAAGGGAGAGGGATAAAGAGTTAGAAACATCCATGAGAGAGAAACATCCATCAGCTGCCTCCTGCACATCTCCTACTGGGGATGTGCCCACAACCAAGGTACATGCCCTTGACCAGAATCGAACCTGGGACTCTTCAGTCCACAGGCCGACGCTCTAGCCACTGAGCCAAACTGGTCAGGGCCGTACTACTTTCTTATTGCAACCGGGCTCACTTGCATTACTCTCCAGCTCAAACAGGAAGCTGAGATGGTATCATAGGTGTGATGCTCCTACCCAATTCCAAGGTCTCTTTCCTTCACTTGTCCCTTTCTTTCCCTCTTTCTCTGTCTATCTCATGTATTATCTTTTTCTCTGTAATGCCTTTGTCTCTTTCCTTCCTGTTTCTATATTTTGCTTAGTGATCTTAGGAAAATCTTTCCGTTTCTTCATTTTATTTGTAAACATCAAATTACCTCAATAATGGTTAAATTTAAGAATAGTAAAAATTTACATCAAGGGAAAGAGAAGATTGTTATGCCCAGATCTCAAGATCCCCAAAAATCCACACTAGGAGCCAGTTCGATGCAAAAGCAGAAGGTCCTTTTATTGAGCTAGCCAGCCCGACTCCCGCTCCAGGCCAACGCAGTGACCGGAAGCAGAGTGAGGTGGCGTGGGAAACTCAGGGTTTTAATAGGGGGGTGGAGTGAGGGGAGTGGACTGACTGTGGGCCCTGCCGATTGGCCAGGCGCAAGTCAGGTCTTGTTACACAGGATGTGGTCATCTCTATGGCGCGCACGTCCCTTGATTGTCATTGGTTAGTTTAAAATCCCGGGCGTGGCCAGCAGAAGCCTGGGCTTCCGGGAAGAAAGGGGTCTGAGCACATGGCTCCTACCCCAACATGGAGGATACCGGCAAGATGGAGGGCATAGCCCTCGCCCTTTCAAAGATAAGTTTATATGTATGTGGTAAAGAACTGAAACATAGCAATGTCTATTTTGTAAAACTGCTGTTTGAAATTCTCTTCTATTTTAGATGGTCCCTTGTTCTGTGAGTCAACTCTGCTATTCTTAGACAGTCCCTTATTCAGTGAATTAACTCTGCTTACTAGCTTCTGTAAACATACACTTTTTACTTACTTGAATAATATGGAAGATAAACTTAGCTATCTGACTTTGTAGGCTAGGAACTGATACTCCCATACTCTCATGCCAGGTGTTTTATCTGAATAGAACTGTGTCATACTCAAGGATTCCTACAAGATATCTGCTAAGCACACATGGGGCTCTTTGAAAACATGCAAAGGTCCAGAAACTCCATATTTGGAAGACAAAGGGACTGGGGGGTATAAAAGGAAAACTTCCTCCATGTTGCTTTGCTCAGACTTTGGAAGCAGTCTGGGCCCACTAGCGTAATAAAAGACTCCAATTAATTGGCTAACTAAGGCATCTTCTGTTAAGCTCGCTGATTTACAATATAACAGAACCAGTATCTAGAGCACACAAAAATGACAAAAAGCACCCTCAGAAATTCCCTAAAAATTCTTTATTTCCTTCTTTTAAATCTACTTAAATAAAAGTTAGCACTTAAGGAGAAACGAAGATGGCGGCATAGGTAAACACCGGAAATTGCTGCCTCCCACAACAAATTCAAAAATACAACTAAAAGACATAACGGACATCATCCAGAACCACAGGAAGGCTGGCTGAGTGGAAATTCTACAACTAGAAGGAAAGAGAAAAGCACACTGAGACTCAGAGGAGGTGCGGAAGTAAAGTACAGAGGTACGGAGGCTTGAGCGCACGCAGAAAGGGGCTGGCAACGGAGGACGCCAGTGTCTTTTGCAATCAGGAGGGAGGCTAAAGCTCCCGACGGCCCTGACTCCAGTGAGTCTCTGGGGACCCAGACTCATACTGGGAGAAACTGGACTGTCTGGCAGCGGGCGGAACTC
>NW_005356635.1:4388746-4394214 GCF_000412655.1 Myotis brandtii
GGGGGAAAAAAATAACAACTGTAATAATCTGAACAATAAAGATTTAATTAAAAAAAAAAGTTAGCACTTAAATTTTCCAAAAAATTCTCATTTTATTTTCTTATATTTCTTATTCTGGCATTAATTTTTAAAAATTAAATTTTAAACTGCTCAAAGAACTCAATCTATACCTAGTTCTCTTATTTAAGGTTTTCATTGGCACGCCTCAGTACCAATAACCAGTTATAGCATTATTTCTATGAGAAAATACATTCCATTTTGTAAACAGTTAACCTACAAATAAACTCTTCAGACATGGTTCATTTGCAGCCAATAGGAGATTGCTGTCAGAACTCAAAGGAAGTGTAGAAATAAATCTTATGGTTAAGGGGCTAAAGAGGATTAATTCAAAAAGTTTGGCAAAAAATAAAAATAAAACACACACATATAAGAAGTCTGGCAATGAAAAAAAAGCAGCAGCACAGGCTATTAAATTGGCAAGGTTTTTTTGTTGTTTTTTAAAAAATATATTTTATTGATTTTTTTACAGAGAGGAAGGGAGAGGGATAGAGAGCTAGAAACATCAATGAGAGAGAAACATCAATCAGCTTCCTCCTGCACAACCCCTACTGGGGATGGGCCGCAACTAAGGTACATGCCCTTGACCAGAATCGAACCTGGGACCCTTCAGTCTGCAGGCCGACGCTCTATCCACCGAGCCAAACCAGTTAGGGCTAAATTGGCAAGTTTTACGTGAGTGAACATACAAGTGTATGTGTATTTTTCTGATATGTTCTAAAATATCTAACTCTTTATTAATTCTTGTATACCCTGATCTTTGGAATCCTCTAGTGGCCATATCAGGAATAGTGTTTTGGGTAAACCTATTAAATGCTTTTAACTTTCAAATTCATTTGAAAGATAAAGATATTATATATTATAAAAAATAAATAAAAACATTGGACATGTGCTTTTCTGACTTAAATTTAAGATAGCAAAATAAGCACATGCATTTGTCTCTCTCCTCTCTCAGCAGCTCAGAGACATAACAGGAAAGTACTAGAAGCAATGAATCCATCACATTTGTAAGAAAGCATTTGACCAGAGACTACAAACTCTAGAAAACAGAAAGTAGATGGAACCATACTAATTAGTTTACTTATCATTTCCAAAACATACTAGGAAAAAGGTGCAGACAGAAGCTGGTGAAACCCTGGCCTAGAGAGTCAACAAGAACCAAATAAAGTAATATAAAGGGATGGATTGGCTGTAAAGTGGCAACTTGAGTAACTAATTAGAATAGGTAGTTGGCCCCCTTTCAGGAGTGGCCTTCAGTGTAAACAGGTCTCCACAACTGCAGCAACATCTATGCCTGACAACCTTAGAGACTCTGCAAAGCTGAGCTGTCCCTATGGAATGGCAATCTTATGGGACTGACACCTGATATGACAGTAGGATTACAGGTAGTCTCGGGACAATGGCTGTTAATGGATGGTATCTTTAGGTAGACAGTTGAAGAGCCATGAATAATATGCACACCTTTTTATCTACTTATGGAAAACTCAAAATCTGTTTTCACATGTTTCTTAGACTTTCTAATATAAAATTTCTTTTGAAACAGGTATATTATTTTTACTTGGTAGGGGATATAAGTTCAGGAAGGGAACAATTTGCCGGAAGCCGGTCCACCCTTGCTGCTTGACACAGTCGCTGCAGGGAAGAAACATCTGCACAGCATATGTTTCAAGGGACCTGGCGTATATGGCATACTGTTCTGAATATGTTTGCTCCCCCTCTTAGCGCTATGTGTTTTAAACAAGCCCACCTCCCCGAGAAAGGTTGTTTCCTCAGGTGAGGATTTTTTCCCTGGAGTTAGGGATTAACAGGACTAAGGAAGGGAATAAATCAGTAAAACACCTTAACTAAATGCCAGGCAGGTAGTTAATCACCTTAACTACGAACAATCACGCTTAAGCTACATAATCTTTACTTAGGATAATCTCCTTCAGTTACTTCTTTGTAGGCTTAACAGACAATAGAGTAGTGACCTTGGAATGGAGATAACTAGCCCTAACCTTTGGAATAGAATGGATAGGATTAAACTCAACAGAACTAGATGGAGATGGGATTTTTGGCAAAGGTAAGATAAGAAACTATGGACATGAAACAAGAAACTGTAGGAGGTCAAGGGAGGACCCAAAACATACCATGATGTGATTATAGAGGCATGCTTATAGGATCAAATGGTATAAATACAGATGTAACAGGAGAATAAAGAGAGAACCTGGCTAGAGAACCTGGCTAGGCTGCTGATCAACTGAACGCTGTCTCCGTGTCATTCCTTCTTCGCCGACTCCGTCCACACCTTAGGGAACCCCTGGACCTGCTGGGGCTGGACCCCAACAACAATTTAGTTTTTAAAAAGTGGCATAACACAGGTCCTGGGCTCGAGCATGACTCAGCACTCAACTTGCTGCCACCTCTCCTGGACCCCCTTCTCTCCCCAGCCTCTCCAAAGATTCCACTTGTCTGCACCTTCTCCTGCTCCTCAGTATGGGTGAGTGTCTGTATCCGAAATGTCCTATGAACAGGGTTCAGTGAAAATAAACAAACAAACGCCGGCCGCAGAAACGGGGAAGACTGAGTCTCTGGGAGCTCCTCTCTTACTGGCACTGCATAGTCTGGTCAGCGCTTCAGGCTGCCCCCTCTGGGCTCAGTCTTTCATAATTATGGCATCCAGATCTCAAATCCCCCGGCGCCAACAGTCCTGCGGATCTCCTTTCCCCAGTCAGAGGCTGCGTCTGTCCCAAGGGACGAGGCTGGGTGCTGCCGCTCGGTTTCCCTCTGACCCTCTGGGCTCAGAGATCTGGCAAACTTTCCTGCCCAGATCCCTGGTTTTTATCTTTCCAGGGGAACTCTGCCCTTCCCGGCTGCAAACTGTCTCACCAGCTGAGTCTGCTTCGCCACTTCGGGGTGGATGTTATTCATTTCAGCTGCTCGTTCTATTTGCTCCGGGACATGCCTTGGGACGCGTCTGCCTATTCCGCTGCCATCTTGTCTCCTCCTCTCGCATATTACCCTTTTATTAGTATAGATTCCTTGTTTTGGAGTTGTCTGACATTTTTTCATTGTTAGATTTACTAGTAGATGATGCATCTTTGGCCAGAATTATGCATAAATGGTGGTGTCCTTTCTCATGGTATCACATTCAGAGACATAATATGCTTGTCCTACTTGTCATTGGTAATATTAATTTTGATCACCAGGTCAAGGTGTTACTCAGTTTCTCCACTGTATAGTTACTATTTTCTACATAGACTGTTATGTCATCTGTAAACGAAGATAGTTCTTTTCTCTTCATTTCAACTCTACCAGTATACCATTTATTTCCTGTCTTATTCCATTAGCTAAGACTTCCAATATGATGTGGAAAAAGAGTGGTGAGAGGGAATAGATATATTGTTGCCTTGTTCCCGATCTTAGTGGGAAAGCTTTGAATGTCTCATTAAGTGTGATGTTAGCTGTAGATTTTTGATAGATGTTCTTTATGAATTTGAGGAAGTTCCCCTCTATTCCTAGTTTGCTGAGAATTTTTATCATGAATTGGTGTTGAATATTATCAAGTGCTTTTTCTACATCTACTGATATAATCCTGTGATTTTTCTCTTTTAGTATGTTGATGTGATGTATTATTGTATGTATTGATCTTTTGAAATGTTGAACTAGCTTTGCAGACCTGGGATAAATCTCACTTGGTTGAGATATATAATTTTTTCATACTGTTGAGCATTTTTACCATCATTACTCTGAACTCTGTTTTAGATAAATTTCTTATCTCTGCTTCAAAAAAAAAAGTGGCATAACATTTTATCTGAAGCAGGTTGGCCCATGAACTTTTTTCATTAATGTTTTAAGCAATAAATGTTTAAATGTTCAATCTATATAAAAATTAATCTGGAGTATTACCTTTTTTTTAAAATATATTTTTAGATTTCAAAGAGGAAAGGAGAGGGAGAGAGAGATAGAAACATCAATGATGAGAGAGAATCATTGATTGGCTGCCTTCTGCACGCCCCACACTGGAGATCAGGCTTGCAACCCAGGCATGGATCTGGACCGAGAATCGAACTGCGACCTCCAAGTTCATAGGTTGATGCTAAACCACTGAGCCACACCAGATTGGCTACCTTATTTCTTTTTTTAATTGAATCTATTGGGGTGCAATTGGTTAATATAATTATATAGGTTTCAGGTGTATAATTCTATAAATACATCATCTGTATATTGTATTGTGTGTTCACCACCCCAAAGTCACCAGTTATCCCCCTATTCCCTCTCTATCTGCCCGCCTCCCTGTTTCCCTCTGGTAATTACAAAACTGTTACCTGTGTCTATGAGTTTGTTTGCTTAATCCTTTCATCTTTTACCTTATTTCTTTAAAAAAAAAGTTTAGGTGTTAAAATGCCAATTTCCACACTCACCTAATAAAAACAGTAGTCTCTAATAATAGTACCAAATGTGAAAACTGGCTGTGGCTGGTTTTCTCAGTGGGTAGAGTGTCAGCCTGCACACCGAAGGGTCGTGGGTTAGATTCCTGGTCAAGGGCATGTACTTGGATTACAGGTTTGGGTCAGGGAACCTTCGGGAGGCAACTAAATGATGTCTCTCCCACATCTATGTTTCTCTCTCTCCCCCCTCCCTTCCTTCCATTCTCTCTAAAAAAAAAAAAATCAACGAAAAAAAAATCCTCAGGTGAGGATTAACAACAAAAACAAAAAAGTGAAAACTGATTGAGAAAAAATTATCAAACAGGTGAGGTTACTGAAGAAAAATATAATAAAAAATATTTGAAATTCTTACTATGATGTGACCCAGCAATTCCACTTCTAGGAATTTATGTAGTGAAGAATATAAGAAGCAAAATAACTATATGTTATGATTATTTCCTTGTTACTTTGTATTATTGTACCATTGGGGTTAGCAAACCTTTTCTGTAAAGAGCCAGAGAATACATGTTCTCTAGAGTTTTCAAAGCAGAGGGACTATTGCAACTATTTAGCTCTGCAATTGTAGCCGGAAAGCAACAGTGGTTGTATTCAATAAACCTTTTTTTAAAACACAGAAATCTGAATTTCATACAATTTTCAGATCACCAAATAATTGCTTGATTTTTCAACCATTTAAAAATGTAAAAACTAATCTGTGACACACAGGATTTAGCCCAAGGGCCGTTGTTTGCTGATCCCTGGTCTACAGTATCATTTTTTAAAAGGCTGCATAAATTCCATTCTATAATTAAAATAATTCCCTATTAAAAGCATCACTAGTGTCGTAAATGTTTCCTCCCACGTCCCGCGTGGTTCAGGGTTCAATATCTGGAAGAGGAGCCGCACACAAATGAAATAGAAAAGACAAGAGATAATTTGGAAATATTGGGGGACCAGGCGGGTAAGTCCAACTCAAGAGGAAGGACTTCCACCCGTGCTCAG
>NW_005356635.1:4395135-4396311 GCF_000412655.1 Myotis brandtii
TTTTGGAAAAATTTTATAATGCAGTCTAGATAACTTTAAATTTTTAATTTTTTGCACAAAAATATGACTGCTTTAAGTTCATTGCATGTTAAGCAATCTTACCATGAAATGAAAATTTTTGTTAATACTACTTATTTCAATTACACTTGTTACTGTCAAAGTTAATACTCTAACAACAACCTTAGTTTACACTGTAAATATTAATGGAAAGGATTGTTTTGCATCCTTGAGGAGGCCCTGAGCATTCCTGGTGTTAGTCTGGATTTATATATAGGGTAGCTGTTGTTAGCCAAGTCTCTGTTTTCTGGGTACCGATCTCAGCTGGGCCAAGTCTCTTTCTGTTATCTGGGTCCCGATCTGAGCTGGGCATGGGAAGCGCAGCTGCCATGGGGGCAGGAGACCTCCCTCAGAAGGGGCGAGTGTTCAAGCCCCTGCATAGTTGGGGGGTGAGGATCTGTGCCCCACCTCTGTTGACCACCAAGTTCTCTCCTGGTGGCCCCTCTGCGACTGTGCCTGTCTTAGGTCGTTCCTCCCTAAGGAATCTTACCCATCTCTGGCTAACCAGCCATCCTCCAGGGCCAAGCAGGGTGATGTGAGGTTCAGTTCTGTCTCCTTGGTAGCCTATGCCCCTGTGGCCTCCACGCCCAGCAACTGCCTTGGGATCCCCTCGCCTGCTGGCAGGGCTCCGGGATTAATCACATTTTTTGGGGAACCCAGGTTTCTTCTCCAGAGAGGGCCCAGCTCATGCTATTGGGCGAGAGACAGATCCATGGTACCAGCCACCATGAGGCTTCAACCTCAGCATGAACAGAGCTCAGGCAACAGCTGTGGGCAATTGGATTGTAAGAAGAGGGACCCTCTTGGCAGAAAGGGCAAGAGAGGTCAATACAGAAAGGCCTTCTCAGGGGGCCTTTCACACAGTGGAAAGGATTAAATCCTTTCGTGTCCTTCCAAACATTCAAAGAATTAGTTTGTAAGTTTGTTTGGGATAAATGTACAATATGCTGTTGTGAAATATCAAAAATCATTGATGACCTTGTAGAACAATATCATATAAGGATATTCTTTGCTCTAGGCCATGGCAATTCAATTTTAAACTGGAAATGACATTAATTAAATTTATTCAATTAGTCTTTCAGTAACTTTACACTAGCTATATTCAGGAAGGCAAAAACC
>NW_005356635.1:4396395-4397599 GCF_000412655.1 Myotis brandtii
GACTTGAAAGACCATCAAATACATATGTGTATATAAGATTTAAAGATTATATTTAATTCTGTCCTCTAGATTTCGTACTATTTCACTTCAAAATATCTAGGTATAAGTTTTTATCATTTGATTCTGCAACTTCAAGGTCCCAAGTTCCCAGCGGCTCTGGAAAACCACGCTTAAGGCTGGCAAACAGGCCTGACCCAGCCCTTGACTTTAAAACGACCATAATTTTTTCTCTGGGGAAAGTCAAGAAGCAAACTTATAGCTACATTGTTTCCTGCCGGTTGCTTGCCAGTGGGAAATTTCAAAATTGGCCACGAGATGGCAGCCTCGGGAAAAAATGTTTTCCCCTGGTCTAACCTGGTCCATTTAAATGTCAAAGAGCTAAGCTAGTTTCTCCCTGGGCCACTGGACCTTCATAACCAATATATTTCAATAATTCTTGAGATTCAAATCCACTTATTATTTTAAGGCATTTACTTTGGAAATCACTTTATTATGGAAAAATACCAATCTTGTTGCTAGAACCAGCCTGCATTTCTTCCCTGGGTCAAATTCGTCATTTTTCTTAGGAAATAATCAGTCTTGGGTTTTATTTTGTACATTTGCAAAGAGATTCCAGCTCAAAACTCTATCTAAATGTCCAAAATCGGACGATGCGCACATTAGTTTTAAGCCAGCTTTTCTCTTTACACGTGCACAAAAATCCCAGGTGCATTTTTAAATTTTTTTTAAACTTTTCAATTCCCCACATGCTTTGGGGGGAGTTTCCCTAGGTAATATTACTGTACAGATGATTACTGCTAGCATGGCAGGAAAGACGCTCTCAGGCGTCAGGCGTCTGTACTGTCTTCATTACCATGCTCCAGGTGATCTCTGGGCTGTTTATTATTTGGCTTGTCCTTGGGAATTATATGGTATTCCTGTAATGTGCTGAATTTTCCACGTTTTACAAAATTTCTGGAAATGACAGCTTGTGTAAGCAGGCCCATTATCAGTTTTAATAATTTTTGGAATTCCCATGATGGCAAAAGCAGCTAGTCAATGATTAAGAACCTGTTTTGCCGGTTCCCCTGTAGATGCAGTAGCCCAAATGACTTTTGAAAAGGTGTCTACAGAGACATGCAATGCCCCAACGCATCCAAAGGAAGTATAATGTGTCACATCCATTTGCCAGATATGGTCCCTTAGCAAACCTCTAGGGTTGACT
>NW_005356635.1:4398131-4403951 GCF_000412655.1 Myotis brandtii
AAAGGCTCTAGCAAATGAAATACCGTGTTTCACAAGGAAAAACAGTTTGGAGGCAAGTTTTTCCCTGCTGCTGACCTTTTTTCAAGTTCTAACTTTTTGGCAAGCATTCAAGATCTAATGTACCTTTTTCAAGAAACCAAGGGTTATATTCTGTAATATCAAGCAAAAATTACAAGAGATTACAGTTTCTTACTTTTTAAAAGCTGAATCTATTTTTTTAAAGCCAAATCCTGCACCGTTAGCTTGGTTGAGAAAACGTTCCCACACCGCCTACAGCTCCGGACTACTGTAGCTGATTGTGGCCGTTTGTGTGAGGTGAAATAACCCCTCACCTTTACGGTGAATTTCCTACCTTTAAGGTGAATTCTTTGTTCCTCACTTTGCCAGTGAAACTTCGTTTTTTCGCTCTAGCAAAACCTTCACTTCCAGAGTCCCTGTTCGGGCGCCAGATGTCGTAAATGTTTCCTCCCATGTCCCGCGTGGTTCAGGGTTCAATATCTGGAAGAGGAGCCGCACACAAATGAAATAGGAAAGACAAGAGATAATTTGGAAATATTGGGGGACCAGGCGGGTAAGTCCAACTCAAGAGGAAGGACTTCCACCTGTGCTCAGTCCGCACCGACCTTTTATAGTCTGAGGTAAACAATGCAGTGGTTACCATAGTTACAGTTCTTGTGAGTTTCACCTGTTTTGATCATGTTTACACTCCCTGTACTTCCCTCAGCCCATTAGCTTCCCAGGTAAGATCTGGGGAGTGTTATAAGGTCAAGCCTAATTATGCTTAGAGGCCTGAGCCCTCTAAGCTGGGACTTGTTTGTGACTTTGCCAGCAGGTCAGTCTGAGGCTCAACCCTATATCAGTTTCCCACACACTAGGATGAACTTTTTTTGTAGTATAATTTTACACACATCCCTATTTACTTAGTACAAATTTCTAGAGGTGAACTATCTGGGTCAAAGGGATATACAAAGGTGTAAGCAACCCTACCCCTCTTTTTGTTAGCTTCCTTTGACTTAATCTTTCTTGTCTTTTCTTCACCCCCATTTTTTATTTCATCCTCTTTAAGTTCAAATTCTTTTGATTTATCTCTTTTAGCTTCCTTTTTAAAATACAAAGCCAGTGAAGCTGTCATTGATCCAAATGATTTTGTCCCAGCCACTCAACTGAAGCTGAGAAAAGCTGTAAAGTTGATGGTGTTGCTGTCCCTACTTTCACTGAGTTTACAATGAAAGATAACTACTCTACCCAATATGACTGCAGAATAAAAATTTTATAACGATACAAAAATGAATGAGAAAAGAACAGAATTGTAAATATTTCCATCACTGTTCATATGGAAGGAAAATCCAAATGATTCTGTCTCAGCCTGTCCTCTACTTAGCTGCCAACCATGATAAATGTGATAAACTATAAATAAACAAAGCAAACTTTTTTTCTATATAGAGCACCCCAAATAGATACATGTTAAATCTTTTATTTCCATGAAGTCTTCCTGATTAATTGGTTGTCCTAGACTTTTAAACAACCTGAAATTTATACACCCACCCTGTATTAGTCTGCTTAGGTTGGGTGTGTTAAACAGCAGAAATTGCTTATCTCACAATTCTGAAGACTGAAAGTCCAAGATCAGGGAGCCTGCACAGTGAAGTTCTGGTGAGACATCTCTTCTTCCATTGCAGACAACTGCCTTCTCAGTAAGTCCTCACATGGGAGAGAGAGAGAGAGAGAGAGAGAGAGAGAGAGAGAGAGCTTTCTGGTGTCTTCTAAGGGCACTAATCCCATGATGAGGGCCTAATCCTCATAAGCTTATTCTAACTCTAATGCCTCCCCCAAAGGATCTATCTCTGAATACCATCACATTGGACTTCAACATGAAGTTTGGGGGGATACAAATATTCAATTTATAACACACCCCAGCCTATCTTTCTTATGCCAATTTCATATTTAAGTACTCAGAAGGATGAAAATTTTGAACAATCACATAGTGCTACTCCTTGACAACCAATATTTGTTGCCTTTTCAGTCAATTAACCAGTATGTGTGCAATCATCTATTACTTCTATCTAACATATCATTACATTTTATTCAAATGATTGGACAATGAAAATAGATAGTGTTGATGCTTGGAATAAGAACTTATTTATAAGTCTTATAAATTTAATACTGAGGACATCAGCTTCATGGTGAATGAGAAGATGCCTGTTTCTGCCCTTCAATTTACAACTCAACACAGTTGAGTTACAGCTGACTTGTTTTCCCTGATCAACACACACACAAAAACTCCTGAAAGAACTGCGAAAAACATCTGAAGGTGGGAAATACATCTAAAGGTGGGGAAGATTGGAATGAATAGGGGAAGCAGGATGGGTGGAAGGACAGGCATGGTGACCACAGATGCAGTTCAGTGCCCACATGGCTCCAGAAAGTGTGGTAGCAGTGGACAAGCTGAGCTGCAGCCTTCACACTACAGCCTGGAGTATAAGAGGGGCAAAGCAGTGTTCCCCCTGGAAAAGGTACCTCCCTTCCCAATACCCCATTGTAGCAGACCCTAGCAGACCCTAGTGAGCCTTAAACCATCCAGCTGTGCCAACAGCCATTGATAGCAAAGGGGTGGATCCATGAGATTGCAAACTTGCCTACCTTGCCCCACCCATCCTGGCAGAGGATGGTAAAAAAAAAAGCTGAGAAACCCCAAACAGTACAGCTGTGCTACCAGTCAGTGCTGTCAGGAGGGTGCAGCTACAAGATAATGAACTTGTTTCCCTAGCCACATCCAGACAGAGCCAGGTAGAGAAAAATGAGATGCCTTAAACAGCCATGGCTGGCAAAGAGGCAGAGCTGCAAAATTGTGAGCTTGCCTCTCCTGACCCACCCATCATGGAAAAGCCCAGTGGGGACACCTTCAAAAACATAGTGGGGCCAGAAACAATTAGTAAAATGGAGGTAGCACTGAAAGCATGCAAAATGGGTTCTCTGCCATCTGCCACGTTGTCCCACTGGTGCTCTCTCATAACTGAGGCAAGCTGGTCACAGAGGGGACCCACCATCCCAATTGGTACACAGCATTTTTCTTAACTGAAGCAATGATCTCAGAGGCACAAATACTGCAGGTAAGAAAAAAACACACAAAACCTGCACTATAAGACCATCTCTTGGAAAACAAAATAAGGCACCCAACTGCTCAACTTGAGTTGTTGAGAACAAAACATTATCTAAACAAGAAGCGAATTCAATACCTCAAATGTGCAGGCAGAGAAACAATCCATCAAATACCATGAACATTGGAGCACAGAAATAAAATGAAATCTCCAGAAACCAAATACGAAGTCATGGAAGACTGTGACTTAATTGACAGAGAATATATGACTGCATTTATGAAGAAACTCAACAAGATACAAGAGAACTCAGAAGGGCCATTCAACGAGTTCAGGGGTAAAATCAATGAACAAAAGGAGTACTTTACCAAAGGGATTAAAACTATTAAAAAAAAGAATCGAACAGATATTTTGGACCTGAAGAACTAAATAAATGAGATGAGGAATGCATTAGAGAGCATTAGAAAAAGAGCAGGCCACATGGAAGAAAGAATTAGTGAGCTTGAAGATAGAAACCTAGAAATGACCCAGGAGGAAGAAGGAAATTAAGACTGGAAAGAAGAAAAAAAAACCTCCACAAGAACTATCTGACAACATAAAAATAATGGATATACCAGAAGGATAAAAGAGGGAGAAGAGAACAGAGAGCCTACTCAAATAAACAATGGATGAAAACTTCCCAAATCCATGGAAATAACTAAACTTAAAATAGAGAAAGCTAACAGAACACCTACTTATATCAACCAAAGATCTTCTCAAGGACACATTTTATTCCAACTATTAAAAATTAATGACAGATCCAGAGATCGGCTACTAACCCGGAAACACCTGATCTCAAGCAGTGTGACTACGTGGACTCAGGGGAACCCTGCTTCTCCTCACGGAAAGGTCAGATTTTGCCTAAAGGTGCGGTTTGCAATTCAGGTTGGAGAGAGGAACACGCACGGGGGAAATCTGAGCCCCACAAAGTCCGCGGCCATTGGGGCCAGCGTGATCCGTGAGTGTGGAAGGGCTCCCGCAGGGCTGCTGGCAGAAGGGAACGCTAAAAATAAGCACATAGCTGGACTGGATGCAAAAAATCAGCCTCGGATTTTGCCAGTGTGCCAGCTGCTTGGTGCCAGGGGAGAGAGGGCGCGCGGAAGAGACTGCGCACAGAGCTGGAAGGTGGAGGGTTGCGAATTCACACAACTTCTCAGGCTCTTGTTTTTTCTCTTCCCCTTAAATCTTTGCATTTGATTATTAAACCCAATGCATGGGATTGCCCAGTTGGGGTCACTCGCAGAGACTGCAGGGGAAAGTTGTTTTTGTGGAACCTGGGAAACAGAGCGGGGAGTAAGGATTAAAGAACAGGCTCTAGGGCAGTCGACTCTCCCAAACCAGTTTTAAGTGCGATAGGGAAAATAAACCCTAACTGCTGGATAGAGGGGACTTATAGCCTTGGAGGTCAATCCAGAAACACTGCCACCCAGGGGCTGATCCATGAACTGACTCTTCTGTAAACACAAATAAAGGCAGCCTGGGAAACAAATACGGCCTGCCCTAAAATCAGGACTGTGGTTTACAACGTGGAGGAACAGTATATTGCAGGGAAATACAACACTCTTCTGAATACTTGGCAGGACTAAGGCATGCCAAAAAGAAGAGTAGAGGAACTGAAGCACCTTCACTACTGCACATTTTTATTTTTTTTTAATTCTTTTTTCATGTTTTAATTAAGAAACTATTTTTTTTCTTTTTTCATCACCTGATTTTACCTTTTTAATTACTACATTTTTATTTTTAACCAGTATTATTACTACTACTACCATTTTACCATTTTTTAAAGTATCATTTTATTTTCTCTTCATTTTATTTTGGGATTAGTGTTCTACATTCTATTTTCATCATTCCTTTAGCATCATTTTTCTCTACCTCAACTTTACCTTTATGCCAAAACTCTCTTCTTCACTTTTCCCCTTTTGTTGTCCTGATTCTCTTACCTATTCCTGCTTTAGATTTTCCCTATTCCTTCTTTTTACCCCCCGTCAAAATTTCACCCTACTTATATATCTAATTTCTAATCCCCTGCTCTAAATCCATATACACCTCTCTCTTATCTTTGTTCACTATCCAAATTTTTTTTTCCTCTCTGTTGTTTTGTTATTGTTTGCTTCATTGTTGAGTATATTGGGTTTTTTCATGCTTATTTGTGAGATTGTTTTTCTTTTTCTTTTTCTGTTGGTTTTTTTTCCCTCCGGTTATTTTTGTGCTTCTGTTTTCCCTCGCCTCGCTTAATATTAGTGGTTGTTTGTAGTTTGCATTCATCTCCAGAGATCTGTTGCTGGAATTTGTTGGGATTAGTGGCGGTTCTATTGAAGTTTTCTCCCCATATAAATAGTCTCTTCCCCTCTTCTATTTCATTCTCTCTCTTTTCTCTCTTACTTTTCTTTTTCTCCTTTTTCCCAATTTCATTTTTGCACTCCTTTTTTTTTCTTTTTCTTTTTCTCTTTTATCTTTTTCTCTTCTTTCTTCCTTATCTCCTAATTCTCTTTGCTCGGGTGGTCACCATTATTTGGGAATATTAATATCGTGAATACATTTGCGTTCAGTGCCTTGTATGTTGTGCCTTGTTGTGTTGTATTTTGTGCCTTTAAATCAACGCAGCAGAGAGAGAACTACATAACCAAACACCTGGAGAAGAGAGATCATGGTGAGACAAAGAACCAGCCCACATATGAAAGAAAAA
>NW_005356635.1:4410034-4414908 GCF_000412655.1 Myotis brandtii
CTGGAGAGCATTATGCTAAGTGAAATAAGCCAGTCAGAGAAAGATAAATACCACATGATCTCACTCATTTGTGGATTATAGAGAACAACATAGACTGATGAACAGGGACTGATCCAAAGACAGAGAAACAGCGATTAGACTAACAATCTCCAGAAGGAAAGTAGGGGAGGGAGGGGGTAAGGGGAAGAGATCAACCAAAGGACTTGTATGCACGCATATAAGCCAAACCAATGGACATGGACAACAGGGGGTTGAGAGCCTGAGTGGGGGGTAGGGGGGATGATGGGCGTTAATGGAGGGGATGAGGAAACATTTGTAATACCTTAACTAATAAAGAATTTAAAAAAAATAAATAAAATAAAAAAAGAAAGAAAAAAAATTAATGACAAAGAATTCTCAAGGAATCCAGACGGGAAAGATTGTAGCCTATAACATACAAAGAAAACTCCATTAAATTATCATCAGATTTTTCACTAGAAACATTACAAGCTGGGAGAAAGGAAATATTAAAAATATTGAAAAAGAGGAACCAACAGCAGACAAGGATACCATACCCAGCAAAGTAATCCTTCCCCCTACAAACAAAAGCTGAGAGAATTTACCATCATAAGACATACATTATAAGAAATGTCAAAAGCTCTTCCACTGGAAACAAAAAGACAAAAGGACATAAAACTTTGAGTAAGATAACTAACAAACAGACAAGCAGGAAATTACAACTTTACTTCAGAACAGGATATTAAACACTTAATTACAACAAAAAGTTTAAGGGTAAAAGGGGCATTAAAAATAATGATAACTGCTTGGCTGGTATGGCTCAGTGGTTGAATATCGACCTATGAACCAGGAGGTCACAATTCGATTCCCTGTCAGGGCATATGCCCAGATTGAGGGCAATAATCCCCAGTATGGGGTACACAGGAGGCAGCTGATTAATGATTCTCTCTCATCATTGATGTTTCTCTCTCTCTCTCTCTCTCCCCCTTCTTCTCTAAAATCAAAAATAAATAAATCAATAAATAAATGCACAAGACTGGTTTAAAAAAATGCATCTTGATTAAAAAAAACTGTAACTACTGCACTTTGGTAATGAATGCACAACATAAAAAGAGATAAATTGCCCTAACTGGTTTGGCTCAGTGGATAGAGTATTGGCCTGCGGATGCAAGGGTCCCAGGTTCGATTCCGGTCAAGGGCATGTACCTTGGTTGCGGGCACATACCCAGTGGGGCCTGTGAAGGAGGCAGCTGATCGATGTTTCTCTCCCATCGATGTTTCTAACTCTCTATCTCTCTCCCTTCCTCTCTGTAAAAAATCAATAAAATATATTAAAACAAAAAAAAATAAAAAGAGATAAATTGTGACAACAAAATCATAACGGGAGGAGGAAAAGAACTGAATGTGTATAGGTGAATGAACATACAAGGAAATTAGAAGAAAAAGGACTATTGTATATATGAGACATTTTACACATACCTAATGGTAACCACAAAACAAAAGTCTAGAGCTGAGACACATAACATAAGAGAGAAAACAAAGAAAAAGAAAAAAATAGCATAGAAAAGCACCAAACCAAAATAGCAAATGGAAACACAAGGGGGAAAAAAAACACAATGGAGATACAGAGCAACCAGAAAACAAAAGATAAAATGGCTGTAATATTTACGTATCAATCATTACCTAAAATGTAAATGAACTGAACTCACTAATCCAAGGGAACAGAGTAGAGTGATGGATTAAAAAACAAGACCCACCCTGACTGGTGTGGCTCAGTTGGTTGGAGTGTCATCCTGTACACAGAAAGGTCACAGGTCAGGTACCTAGGTTGCAGGTTCCTTCCTGGTCCTGGCATGTATGGGAGGCAACCGAGGCAATGGATCCATCTCTCTCTCTCTCTCTCTCTCTCTCTCTCTCTCTCCTCTCTCTCTCTCTCTCTCTCTCTCTCTCAAATCAATAATAATAATAATAACAACAACACTATTTAAAAAACACATATAAGACCCAACTATATGTTGCCTGTAGGAAAATCATCTCAGCTCCTGAGACAAACAAAGGCCCAAAGTGAAGGGTGGAAGAGATGCTCCAAGCAAATAGCATCCAGAGAAAAACAGGTGTAGCAGCATTTATATCAGACAAAATATATTTCAAGATAAAAAAGGTAATGAGACAAAGATGGACATTTTATATTTATCAACATATATGCACCCAACCTCAGAGAACCAAAATATATAAAGCAATTACTAACAGACCTAAAGGGAGAAACTGATAAAAATAAAATTTTGGACCATAATAGATAGATCATCTAGTAGATAGAAAGTCAATAAAGCAATATAGGCCTTAAATGACACATCAGACCAAATTGACTTAATTGATATGTATAGAACTTTCCATTCCAAAACAAAATACAAATTATTCTCAAGTGTACATAGAACAGTCTCAAGTACAGACCATATGTTGGGGCACAAAACTAGTCACAATAAGTTTAAGAAGACTGAAGTCAGACCAAGCATATTTTCCAACCACAATATAAAACTGGAAATTAACTACAAGAAGAAAGTTGGAGAAACCACAAATACCTGGAGATTAAACAACATGCTACTAAACAACTATAGGGTCAGAGAAGAAATACAAGAACAAGTCAGTAGAAACATAGATACAAATTAAAATGAAATATGACACACCAAAATTTTAAAGTTGTAGTAAGAGCAGTACTAAAGTGGTACTAAGTGGGAAGTGTACAGCATTACTAGCCTACATCAAGAAACAAGAAAAATGCCACCAAATTCAATAACCTAGAAGCAATGGAAATATTCTTAGAAGTATACAATCTCCCTAGACTAAATAATGAAGAAGTGGAAAACTTAAATAGACTTATCACTAGCAAGAAAACTGAAACAGTAATCAAAAACCTCACAAAAAAAAACAAAAGTTCAGGACCAGATGGCTTTACTGGCAAGTTTGAGAGAAAGAAGATTTAATACCAATCCTTTTCAACTTCTTCCAAAAAATTGAAGAGGGAATACTTTCTAACTCATTTTATGATGCCAACATTACCCTGATACCAAAACCAAACAAGGAAAACATAATAAAAGAAAATTACAGGCCAGTATCTTTGATGAATGTACAAAGATCCTAAACAAAATATTAGCAAATCAAATACAATAATACATTAAAAGGATCATATTTCACAACCAAGTGGGGTTCATTCCAGGGAATCAATCAATGTGAAATACCACATTAACAAACTAAAAGATAAAAATCATATCATATCACTAGATGCATAAAATTTATTTTATAAGAAACAACATCACTTTACATATGATAAAAAAACCCACTCAATAAAGTGTATATAGAAAGAAGTACCTCAACATAATAAAGACTGTACATGACAAACCCTCAGCTAATATCATACTCAATGTTGAAAAACTGAAAGCTTTTCCTCTAAGAGCATAAACAAGAGAAGTCTAGCCAGAGCAATTAGATAAGAAAGGGAAATAAAAGATATCCAAATTGGATGAAGAAGAAAAACTATTTGCAGATTACCTAATTCTATATATATAAAACCCTAAAACTCCACCAAGAAAACTATTAGAAGAAATAGACAAATACAGTAAAGTTGCAGTTATTACAAAAGCAACATACACAAATCTATTATATTCCTATATACTAACAAAAAATTATCAGTAATAGAAAAGAAATGATCCCATTTACAATTGTAACAAAAAGAATAAAATATCAAGGAATAAATTTATCAAAGAAGGTCAAGGACCTGTACACTGAAAACTACAAGACATTGTTGAAAAAAATTGAAGACATAAAGAAATAGAGCCTGACCAGCATGGATCAGTGGTTGAGCATCAACCTATGAACCAGGTCACAATTTGATCCCTAGTCATGAGTTGTGGACTCGATCCCCAGTGGGAGGCATGCAGGAGGCAGCCAATTAATGATTCTCTTTCATCACTGATATTTTTCTTTCTCTCCCTCTCTCTTCCTCTCTGAAATGAATAAAAACATATTTTTTAAAAAAGAAATAGAAAGATATTCTGTGCTCATGGATTGGAAGAATTAATATAGTTAAAATGCCCATATTACCTAATGGAATATTTACCTAATGGAATACACAAATTTAATGCAATCCCTATCAAAATCCCAGTGGCACTTTTTACAGAACTAGAACAAAAAATATTCTCAAATTTGTATGGAATACAACAGACTAGAATAGGCAAAGCAATCTCGAAAAAAATAAATAAATAAATAAAGCCAGAGGTATCACACTCCCTGACTTGAAACTATACTACAAAGCTACAATAATCAAAACAACATGATATCAGCAGAAAAATAGACACACAGACCAATGGAACATAACTGAGAGCTTAGGAATAAACCCATATATACAGGGTGTCCCTAAAAAATGTATACACACTTTATTTTTTTTAATATATTTTATTGATTTTTTACAGAGAGGAAGGGAGAGAGATAGAGAGTTAGAAACATCGATGAGAGAGAAACATTGATCAGCTGCCTCCTGCACATCTCCCACTGGGGATGTGCCCGCAACCAAGGTACATGCCCTTGACCAGAATCGAACCTGGGACCCCTCAGTCCACAGGCCGACGCTCGATCCACTGAGCCAAACCGGTTTCGGCAACACAATTTAAATGATTATAAAGTCAGTGTTTATTAAGATACAGTTTATTTTCAATTTTTAAAAGAATCTACAGAAATGAATAATTACTTTTTTTAAATTAAATCTTTATTGTTCAGATTATTACATTTGTTCCTCTTTTTTCCCCCCCCATAACTCCCCTCCTCCCAGTTCCCACCCCACCCTCCGCCCTCACTCCCCACCCACTGTCCTCATCCATAGGTGC
>NW_005356635.1:4416002-4418798 GCF_000412655.1 Myotis brandtii
GAGCAGTTATGGCTGCTCTCAGTCCCGTCCCCAGGGGCTCTGCCTCTCAGAGTCCCAGCAACCGCTGCAAACCTCGGAGAGAAAGCTGCCTTTGAGTTCCGACGGAAGCCAGACAGTCCGGCTTCTCCCGTTTGAGTCTGGGTCCATAGAGACTCACCAGGATCTGGAGCTCAGAGTCTGAGACTCCCTCCTGATTGAAACAGACAACCGCACCCTCAGCCGCCAGCCCACTCCGCATGCACTCTGCACCTTAGTATTTTACTTCAGCACTGCACCTCCTCTGAGTCTCGGTATGCTTTTCTCTTTCCTCCTAGTTGTAGAACTTCCACTCAGCCAGCCTTCCTATGGTTCTGGATGATGTCCGTTCTGTCTTTTAGTTGTATTTTTGAAGTGGTTGTTCGAGGCAGCAAATTCCGGCGTTAACCTATGCCGCCATCTTGGTTTCTCCTGAATAATTACTTTTATCAATGCCTGTTTTTAAACTGATGACCGTTCTGGTCCAGGCACTGCTGATAATGTGAAGCAATGGAATCACAAACATCAAGAATCATTTCCTTCAGTATTTGTTCATTCTCAATTGGTTAACTGTTGCGTTTTGTATCGTAAACTTTATCTTTTATGTATCCCATAAAAAAAAAAGTTTAGCCCTAGCTGGTTTGGCTCAGTGGATAGAATGTCAACCTGCGGACTGAAGAGTCCTGAGTTTGATTCTGGTCAAGGGCACACTCCTGAGTTGCAGGCTCGATCCCCAGTAGGGATCGTGCAGGAGGCAGCCAATCAATGATTCTCTTTCATCATTGATGTTTCTATCTCTCTCACTCTCCCTTCCTCTCTGAAATCAATAAAAATATATTTAAAGCCCTAGCTGGTTTTGCTCAGTGGATAGAGCGTCAGCCTGCAGACTGAAGGGTCCTGGGTTCAATTCCAGTCAAGGGCACATGCCTGGGTTGTAGGCTCTATCTCCAGTAGGGGGAGTGCAGGAGGCAGCCAATCAATGTTTCTCTGTCCTCATTGATGTTTCTCTCTTCTCTCTCTCTCTCTCTCTCTCTCTCTCTCTCTCTGAAATACACACACACACACACACACACACAGTATATATTTTAGGATACATTTTCTTTGTTCAAAGCTTAGTCTGGCTTCACCCATTATTTCAAATCAGTTAAACCTAAAAAGAAGTGAAAATTAAGTGAGTTATCAGCTGTTAAAGTGTGTATACATTTTTTTTTGGTACACCCTATATATGTGCAACTAATTTAAAAAAATATATATTTTATTGATTTTTTACAGAGAGGAAGGGAGAGGGATATAGAGAGTCAGAAACATCGATGAGAGAGAAACATCGACCAGCCGCCTCCTGCACACCCCCCACTGGGGATGTGCCCGCAACCAAGGTACATGCCCTTGACCGGAATCGAACCTGGGACCCTTCAGTCCGCAGGCCGATGCTCTATCCACTGAGCCAAACCGGTTACGGCGTGCAACTAATTTTTGACAAAGAAGCCAAAAACACAATGAAGAAAGGAGTTTCTTCAATAAATGATGTTGGGAAAACTCAAAAGGTACATGCAAAAGAATGAAACTGCTATCTGACACCATACACAAAAATGAACTCAAACAGATTAAAGGCTTGAATATAAGACCTGAAACAATAAAATACATGGAAAAAATGGGCACTAAACTTATGGACCTTGGTCTCAGAAGAGTTTGTGTAATCTTAACCCCAAATGCAAAAGTAGTAGAAGCAAAAATAAATAAATGGGACTACATCAAACTAAAGAGCTTCAGTACATTAAGACACTTTGATAAGGGGTCACTATATATAAATAACTCATACAAGTCCTAGCTAGTTTGGCTCAGTGGATAGAGCATCAGCCTGCAGAATGAAGGGTCTCAAGTTCGATTCTGGTCAAGGGCACATGCCCAAGTTGTAGGCTCGATCCCTAGTAAGGGAAATGCAGGAGGCAGCCAATCAATGATTCTCTCTCATCATTGATGTTTCTCTCTCTCTCTTCCTCACTGAAATCAATAAAAAAAATATATTTTTTAAAAGTAACTCATACAACTCAAGAACAAAAATCAAATAATTGGATTAAAAAATAAAGAGGACCTGAATAGAAAGGCATACAGATAGCCAGAAGATGTATGAAAAGATGCTTGACATCACTAATTATAAGGGATATGCAAATATAATCCACAATGAGAAACTGCCTCATACCTATTAGAATGGCTATTATCAATAAGACAAAAAATAACAAGTGTTGGATTGAATACGGAGAAAAGGGACCCCTCATACACTGCTGCTGTGAATATAAATTGCCGCAGCCACTATAAAAAGCAGTGTGTATGGAGATTCCTAAAAAAATTAAGAATAAAGCTGCTATATGACCCAGAAATTGGTCTTCTGGGTATCTACTCAGAAAATTTGAAAACATAATCACAATTGGTTGCTGGTGGAGAAGGGAGCAGGGACAGATGAATAGGTGGAGCACCAAGGATTTTTAGGGCAGTAAAAAATATTCTGCATAATTGTGGATACATGTCATTATGCATATGTCCAAACCCATAGAATGTACAATACCAAGAGTGAACCCAAAAGTAAACTATGGACTTTGGGTGATTATGCTGTGTCAACATAGGCTTATCCTTGGTTAAAAAAATATACAATTCAGGTGAATGATGTTGACACAGGAAAGGCTGTGTGATGGTAAGGGATCTCTCTCTCTCTCTCTCTCTGTATATATATATATATATATATATATACACACTAGAGGTCTGGTGCACAAAAATTTGTGCCCG
>NW_005356635.1:4419365-4435112 GCF_000412655.1 Myotis brandtii
CTGGCCAGCCTGGGTGAGGGGCTGATGGCTGTTTTCAGGCTGGCCACACCACCTTTTGGGTGGGGGGTCCCCACTGGGGTGCCTGGCCAGTCTGGGTGAAGGACTGAGGGCCCTTTTCAGGCTGGTCAAGTCTCCCCAGCGACAGAAGCTCCCAGCCTCTCCTTTATTTCTTTTTCTTTTCTGGGATTTATTTACCTTCTATAATTGAAACTTTGTAGCCTGGAGTGGAGCTCAGAGCCAGCCAGGGCTTGGCTTCCTCCATCGCCAGGGGCAACCCAAGGCTCCAGCTCAGTGGCCACGGCCGGCTGAAAGCAGGTATCTGGGGTTTGTTTAGCTTCTATAATTGAAACTTTGTTGCTTTCAGTGTAGCTCTTAGAGCCGGCCGCGGCAGGCGGGGAACCTCGGCTTCCTCCATCACTGGAGCAAGCAAGCCTCCTGCTCGTTCCAGCTCCGTGGCTGCCGGCCGCCATCTTTGTTGGCAGTTAATTTGCATATCTTGCTGATTAGCCAATGGGAGGCGTAGTGAAGGTATGGTTAATTACCATGTTTGTCTATTCAGTTTTGTTGTAAATCCAGAACTGCTCTAAAAAAAAAAAAATCAAACCTCTGAGAAAGAAAAAGATATATGTACTCCTATGTTCATTACAGCCATTATTCACAACTAGAGGCCCGGTGCATGAAATTGTGCATGGGTGTGGTCCCTAGGCCTGGCCAGTGATCGAAGCGTGAGCATCTGGCATGGAAGGGAAGGTCCCAGCTGACCTCTGGGCCCAGGGCAGCACCTGGGCCCCCACGCCCCCATGTGCCACCCTCCACCTGAATCACAGTGCCACCCACCCCCCACATGGAGTTGCGGTGAGCACAGCTGGGGCACAGCATGGGCCTCTGGACTGCCCAGCAGTGCCACACGGAAGCCGGGTTGGCAGCATGCTCTCTCCCAGCTGACTTCGCAGACCAGCTCCTATGTGAACCCATGGGGAGCCCGACTGGCCCCTACAGTCCCCTGGCGGCTGTGGCCCAGCTCACCCAGAAGAGGCTGCGCAGGTGCAGGGAGGGCTCCTCGCAGGTGCCTGACACCTGAGCAGGAGGGCTTCCCCGGCGCACGAGCCCTGGCATCCCGGGGGAGGGTAGCAGGGGGAGTGAAAGCAAGCTCAGTGGACACTCTGTATTCTCACTGCACCTCTGTCCCCATCACCCCCGCCCCGAGGTAGCTGGTGAGAGGTTGCAGCACGTCACTGACGCCCGCCATGTTCTTCACTGCCCCTGGTGGTCAGCACACGTCATAGCGAGCAGTGGAACTCCCGGTCTCCTGGTAGAATGATGGCCCAAGGGGACAATTTACATATTAGGCTTTTACTATATAAGGAGGATAGCCAAGACATGGACACAACCTAAGTGTCCTTTGATGCTTGATTGGATAAAGATGTGATGCATATATATAATGAAATATCAATCAGCCATAAAAGATAAAATATTACCATTTATGACAACATGTGTAGATCATGGGAGTATTATACTAAGTGAAATAAGTCAGATGGAAAAGGACAAGAACCCTATATATTATTTCACTCATATGTGGAATATAAAACAAAGCAACAAATTAACAAAAACAAACAAAACAAACCACAAACCTACAGATACAAACAGAATGATGATTAGAGGGAAAGGGAATTCGGGGGGAGGATGAAGAGGGTAAAGCATATCAAATATATGGTGACAGAAGGATACTAGACCTCAGGTGGGTGAGCACAAAATAGAGTATATAAATGTCATAGTATAGCTGTACATCTGAAATTATTAACCAACTAGAAGCCCATTGCATTAAGATTCGTGCAATAGGCCTTCCTTCCCCTGACTGCCGGCACCGGTTTTCCTCTGGCACACAGGCCCCAGGCCTTTGGTCCGGCCACAGGGGAGAAGCCAAGCCTCTTCAGTCTTCAGTCTTCACTCCTCGCCTGCGTATGCAAATTAACCACCATCTTTTGTTGGGTTAATTTGCATAGTCACTCTGATTGGCTGGTGGGTGTAGCAGAGTGACACGAATTTGCATGTTTCTTTTATTAGTGTAGATACTATCCCAATACATTTTAAAATTCAACTTAACACTGATAAGAGAATGAATTTACGAGGTGTGCCAAAAATGAAAAATATTTAGCAAATCTATGCTCACAGGTTTTTTGTGTTCAAATGTAAGCAAAAACATATATTAAAATCATATAAAACATTATTTAGTAACTAGTCCACAGGGTAAGATGCAAAACATTAATATTTTAAGCTCTATAAGGATGAACACACCCTACAACAGAAAAAAAAAATCACTTGACTTCCACATATATTTTCATGAATGTATTAACACTGTAGGAGATTGAATAGCATAGGCTAGGTATGTAGTTCCCAAACTTTGCTAACATACTGGAATCACCTGGGGAATCTTTAAAGAATACGATTGAAAACAGTATGTATGGAGGTTCCTAAAAAAATTAAGAATGGAGCTGCCATATGACCCAGCAACTGGTCTTCTGGGTATCTATGATCAGTCATTGTTATTTAATTGGCATAAAGAAGGACTTGGGCATTGGATGTTGTAAAAGTGTCCCAGATGACTCTAATGTGCAACAAAACTTGGAAATCATTAAACTAAGTTGTGATTTAAATCTTTAAACTAAGATTTTTAAAAAATCTCCAAACTTTCAATGAGTTTATTTCTCATTCATGCTGCAAGTCCAATGTGAAGAGATCCACCATCTTCAATAGTGATATCTCAACCCCAGGCCTCAGGGTCCACCACAACAGGAAGGCATGAAACCCATATATTGGCTCTTAAATGACTCATTTCAATTCTCCCTAACATTTCAGTGGCTGAAGCAAGCCACTTACCCATGAAGTACTTCAAGAGGATGTGGAAGTATAATTCTCCACATGCCCAGATGGGAACAAGAAATATCAGAATAATATCTCTCATCTCTTAATTTTTATTTATCCTCACCCAAGGAAATGTTTTTTATCGATTTTAGAGAGAGGGAGAGATATAATGACACGAGAAACATTGATCAGCTGCCTCCCGCATGCATCCCAACCTGGGACTGAACCCACAACTCAGGTATGTTGCCCTGACTGGGAATCGAATCCATAACTTTTGGTGTATGGGAGGATGTTCCAACCAATCAGGCCAGCACTCTCCCATCTTTTTAAAGTTAGTATATGCTTGCTATAATGATTTCCCCTGGTGCTAAAGACGGGAATGTTTTTGTTTCCCCAAAATTTATATTGAAACTTAATTCCCAGGGTGATGGTATTTGGAGGTGGGGCAGCTGGAGGTGATTAGGTCATGAGAGCAGAGCCCTAATGAATGGGACCTGTGCCTTTACAAGAGAGAACCCAGAGAGCTCCCTCCTCATGCCCACACAGCAAGATGGCTATGAACCACCTCACCAGACATCAAATCTGCAGGTGTTTTGATCTTAAACTTCACAGCCTTCAGAACTATGAGAAATGTTTCTGCTGTTTATAAGCCACCCAGTCTATGGTATTTTGTTACGGGAGCCTGGATGAACTAAGACACCTTGCCACATCTTTTGGTACTAGGCCTCAATTCTTCAATTTTCTTCTTTTTCATGAACCAATCTTACATCTACAAATAACTTGACATTACTGAATGGTACATTGTATTTCCTTTATAGCCTGTACTGTACTTAAGTTAATCAAGTAGCTTTAAAAACAGTGTGATGGTCTTTACTTCTAAATCGGGTTTGACTGCCCTCACCCGTTTGGCTCAGTGGATAGAGTGTCGGCCCATGTACTGAAGGGTCCGGGTTTGATTCTAGTCAAGGTCATGTGGGCTCATGTGGGAGGCAACCAATCGATGTTTCTCTCTCGCTATCTCTCCCTCTCTCTTCTACTCTCTCCAAAAAGCAATGGAAAAATATCCTTGGGTGAGGATTAACAAAATAAAAAATAAATCTGGTTTAACTTTGTATTGGTAGCTGCGGATGACCCCAAGAAATAGGCACCTGCTGTCAACTTATTCCACTATTCCTCCTTCCTTCCAGAACAAAACACTCAATTCTTGCCAGTTTGCTCTGCTCTGAATATTAATTTGCACAGGTGGAGGAACTCAGAAACTGCTCTGAATTCTCCCTTGAATAAGAATTCTTGCTCGGCTGGTGTGGCTCAGAGGTTGAGCGTCTATCTATTAATCTCTTTTATCAGGTCATGGTTTGTTTTCTGGTCATGGCACATGCCCAGGTTGGGGGCTTGATCCCCAGTGGCCAGTGGGGGAGGGGCATGCAGGAGGCAGCAGACCAATGATTCTCTCATCATAGATGTTTCTATCTATCTCCTCCTCTCCCTTCCTCTCTGAAATAAAATATATATATATTAAAAATGTTCTTAATATTTCTACCTGTCTTTCTAGTATTTTACTAAGTCAAAGAAATACAGGAGTCTGCTCTTACTCAGTTTTTAAAAAAATGTTTTTATTGATTTTAGAGAGAGGGACATAGACACATTGATGAAAGAAAAACGTCATCTATATGCTGCCTCCTACCTATTGAGCTTGCAATCCAGGCATGTGCCCTGACTGGGGATCGAACCAGTGACCTCTTGGTTCATGGGTCAACACTCAACCACTGAGCCACACTGCCAGGCCCCCCTTATTCAGTTTTTCTTTCTGTGGTTTCAGTTACTGTGGTCAATTGTGTTCTGAAAATATTAAATGGAAAATTCCAAAAACAAACCATTCACAAGTTTTAAACTGCACACCACCCTGAGTAGGGTGATGAAATCTCACTACTCTGCCTGGGTTGTGAATCATCTCTATGTCCAGCGTATCCACGCTGTATATGCTATAACCCACCCAACCGTTAGCCACTTAATGGCTGTCTTAGTTGTCATAGGGAAAGAGACCACATTCATGTAACTTTTATTATAGTATATTGTTATAGTTGTTCTATTTTATTATTATTGTTAATCTTACTGTGCATAGTTTATAAATTAAATTTTATCACATGTATGTATGTGTAGGAAAAAATGTATATTCAGGGTTCAGTACTATCTGCAGTTTCAGGCATCCACTGGGGGTCTAGGAATGTATCCCACTTGGATAAAAGGGGACTACTGTATTTTAAATCTCATTTCAAGCAGACTTTCATCGCCAAACACTCTTTTTTATTTCTACCACCTAACACTTACTCCTTGAGGATAATGTATTTAAAAGAAAAACCAAACAAAATGGGTAGTCAAAGAACACCTCAGTGATTTTTATATTGATGTGTGCTCAGTAATTTTTTACCAATAATTAAATGGATTAAATCATTACAGAAATAAAGAAAATTCTTTTAAAAAATGAGTCTAAGAATTTTGGTGGGAACAGTAACTCTGGTGAAAATAACAAAGTTTCTATGATACTACCTCTGAGATAAACATTTTATAAATGATTAATAAGTTTATTATAAACTGTGCTATAAATGGGAATTAACCAAAACAACTGTTAGGCTTCTAAGCCAAAAAAACATTACACTGTTTCAGAATGCATCATTTAACATTTTATTAGAAAAATATTTTTAAAGTAATATATTATAAAAGTAATGTGTCAATTTCTAATATCAGAAATAAATGTTGAAAGCAATTATATGTACATATATGCACACATACACTCCACAAAGAAAAAAATTAAAATGCCACTCAAATTTAATGCATTAGATCTTGACCAAAGCTTGATAGAAACTTTGGGGCATCAGCAAACTCAGTCATCTGTTTTGCTTTTCCTTTACATACCAGATTAAATATTAGCCTTGGAAAATGAAAACCTTTATCAATGCAAATGAAATAAAAATAATTTCAAATGTAAACCTGATGAAAATAATTTATTGTAATATGAATTGGTTTTGATAATCAAATGTCTGGCATTATCATTATATCATTTTGTCATCATATGAAAATATAACCAAAACAATCATAGTCCATGTTTGGAACACATTTACCTCATCCTCACATCTCTAGGTTTATTATTTGAAATACCAGAATAAAATATTTTACTCTATTTTTAAAGTCTATATTTACTTTAGAACTAAGAAAAACTTTACTTCAGATAATACAAATAATATTAATACTTTAACTCATTTACTACAACCTGGTTTTTAAGAATTTATTTAAAGTTTTAATACAGTAATATTTTAGGATCAAAAAAGCCATATTATATATTCAAAGGCAATTTTCCTAAACTTGCCTTCTAAATTAATAAAGGATTTCTTGAGTGAAAAACTTATAACAAAGTCAAAATTGATTAAATTTAAAATGTCTTTATTCATTTATATGGTAAATACTGTCTCCTCCTAAAAAACAATGACATTTGTCTTTCAATATGTCAAACTTCAATATGTCATGTGTCTTTTTATTTCATATGTTAACATGATCTAAGATGCAGGACACAAAAATCAATTTTAATAGACATTATTAAATAATTTCCCATATACGCAGAACTTTGGAAAATGGTTAAAATTAGAGATGAATGTTAAATGTGGGCACATGAACGTTCTGTATACACCGATGAACTTAACAGAAGATGAGTTCCCACTGATTTCTGGTAACCAACTTGCTTTCTGTGACTCTTTAAATACCCAATTCCAAATCTTCCAGCTCCTGGAGAAGGGCTTTCTCTTTTTGAATTTTCTCCAACTAGAAAAGTTTAAAACAATAAAGTTATTAAAAAGGAAATAAAATAATTACTGGCTCTATAGCCAAATAGCAAAGAAGAAAATATTTACAGAGAATATAGCTGACAGTTTATCAGATCCACTGGTAAAGAGATTTAAAAGTACAGACTGGATGCCCAGCCGGTGTGGTTCAGTGGTGAAGTGTTGACCTATGAACCAGGAGGTCACAGTTTGATTCCAGTCAGGGCACATGACAGTAGAGGACATGTAGGAGGCGGCCAATCAATGATTCTCTCTCATCATTGATGTTTCTATCTCCCTCTTACTTCCTCTCTGAAAATCAATTAAAAAAACAAAAATAAAAGTGCAGATTAGAAACACGTTCTAATTTGTTATCTGGCATGAATCAAGGGGGCAAAGGAAAGAAGCTGTCTTTAAGTCTTTTTTTTTTTCCAGTGTATTTTTATTTATTTCAGAGAGGAAGGGAGAGAGAGAGAGAGAGAGAGAGAGAGAGAGAGAGAGAGAGAGAGAAACATTAATGATAAGAAAGAATTATTGATTAGCTGCCTCCTGCATGCCCCCCCACTGGGGATTGAACCCGCAATCCTGGCATGTGCCCTGACCAGGAATTGAACCATGACCTCCTGGTTTACAGATCCATGCTCAACCACTGAGCCACACCAGCTAGGCCAGAAGCTGTCTTACTGCATTCCTTCAGGTCCAGTAAACTTTCCAGTCTACACCTGGGGTTAAAAGAGCTGAGGAAAGGAAGAGGGAAGGGCAAAAAAAAAAAAAAAAAAAAAAAAAGCAGGGTGCAACCTGAGACAGTAAAGAAGAGAATTTTCTATTTGTCTAACATAATAAATGCTCTTATTTTCAGCAGCAAATAAATGCTCTTATTTTCAGCAGCAATAGCATTAATACACCTCTTAGAAATAGTGACGTTCTCAGTCACTTATCTACATCATGTCTCCCTCTATCCCTGTTTAAGAGTAAAAACATTAAAAAATATATGGCATATATTTTCCAAGAGACGTTTTTAAAACCTATGTGTTCTTTTACCCAATGAAACAATTGCTTATAATAAAAAGGGGAAGAGTAGTCATGACTATGAGCTCAAATTAAAAATGCAGAAAATACCTGATTTTTTTCTAGCTGTTTTCCAGTTGCTGCTTGTTCTTTCAGTTGTTCGATTGCTTTCAGTTTCTACAAATATCAAGAGGAAGGAAGAGTAAGTCATTTTAGAATGCAAATGTCCTTATTAACAACTCAATTATATGAATGTGAACCCTGAATAAGGAGAATCAATTATCTTACATTTGTATTAAGAATAGTCTGTTAAAATGCTAAGGTAAACTATTTTTTTAAATTAAATGCAAAATTAGATATATTAACAATATGGGGGATAGTGGGGGAATGTAAAGAACAGCATAGGGAATATAGTCAATAATATTGTAATAAGTATGCATGGTGGCAGGTGGGTACCAGCCTTATTGGGGACATGGGGAATCACTTCATAAGTTGTATAAATGTCTGACCACTATGCTGTACACCGGAAACTAATATAATATTGACTGTCAACTTTAATTGAAAAACGAAATAAATGAATAAATAAATAAATAAAATGTGCTCCAACTCTGGGGAAAAAAGAATATAGATTTGGTGAAATATTTTCTAAGCTTTTAATTAATGTTATATATGTATGTGTGTGTGTGCATGTGTATATATGTACATATATATGTATGTAAATATATCACCAACTTCATTATTTATTTTAGCACCTCATTGTACCAGGATGACATCTTTGGCTTTAAGAGAAACTTAATAGTGCAACCTGGGAAGGGCTCTAGAGACTTGATTTTTTTTTTAAAATATATTTTATTGATTTTTTACAGAGAGGAAGGGAGAGGGATAGAGAGTTAGAAATATCGATCAGCTGCCTCCCGCACACCCCCCACTAGGGATGTGCCTGCAACCCAGGTACATGCCCTTGACCAGAATCGAACCCGGGACCCTTCAGTCTGCAGGCCGACGCTCTAGCCATTGAGCCAAACCGGTCAGGGCTAGAGACCTGATTTTACCTCCATTTTACCTGGTTGCAATTTGACAAGCTAATCAACTTATTTCTGTCTCCGTTTGCTCATCTTTAAAACTGGGACAAAGGTCTGTTCCTACCTGTCTTGTATGTGTCTAATAAAATACTAAGTATAAAAGTATTCAGTATATTTCTGTACAAATGTACATTATTTATTACTCCAAAACCAGTAATGAGAAGACTAATAGGCATTAGATGACTGTGAATAGAACTTAAATCAGCGCCATTCCTATGACAGCATTTCATAGTGAGAAAGCAACGAGAACTGCTATAAACTTCTTAGATGCCTCTTTACGTGTCTAAATATTATTTTCTTTATAGAATCCTCACACATTTCTTTCAATGAACACATCTTACTTGCACTGAATTCTCACCTTCTTTAGGTTCTTGATTTTTTTGTCTACCTCAGGATCTCCAGAAATTGGCTGAGAGACCGTATTTTGAGCTGAGCTCTGTGATGTAGGTGTAGGTGACAAATCCAGACTCTTGTCACTTCTTGCTTCCTGCAGGAAAAATTCAATTGTCCAAAATGAAAACATTGCCTTGGTACGTAACATGCAGAAACCAAAATGTGATTTTTATCTTTTATGCTACATTTTATATAAAGAAGGGGTCTGAATTGAAGGTCTCATAAAATATGTGACATTGTACCACAATAAATACAATGCAGCTTAAAAAAGTACCACAGTACAATGAGACACCCAAAAGGTTTTTATATAATATTTATAATAGGGAAGACTTTGCTAGATCTAGAATTTAAAGTAACGTATCAAAATTTTTTTAAAAACATTATGTAATAATAAAAGAACAAATGAAAAGAAATGAAATGGCCATAGCAGGGTAATCTAGGAGGTTTCTGCATTAGCCAATAAGTACTCAAAATGTCTAGATATTTTGGGAGGTGCCATTATATGGATGCTTTGGAAATGTGAGAAGGCTTTTCTCATGAAGGTATTTGAAATTTGACTCTTGTAATAGCCTCAAAAACTATAATGCATATGCATAATCAAGTGCATGTAATGAATGATGCTACAGGACAAGTCCTATAGAGATCCTATATAATACAAGGCTAATATGCAAATCAACTGAACAGCGAACGACTGGTGGCTATGACGTGCACTGACCACCAGACAGCAGATGCTCAACGCAGGAGCTGCCCCTGGTGGTCAGTGCACTCCCACAGAGGGAGCATCGCTCAACCAGAAGCCGGGCTCATGGCTGGCGAGTGCAGCGGCAGTGGCGGGAGCCTCTCCCACCTCCGTGGCAGTGTTAATGATGTCCAACAGACGGCTTAGGCCTGCTCCATGGGGCTCCCAGACTGCGAGAGGGCTCAGGGGACCCCCTGCCCCAAGTGCACAAATTTCATGCACTGGGCCTCTAGTTTATTTATAATCAGGTCAGCTGAACTCTGCAACAAAGTGCCATGGAAGCACTCCCTCTACCTTCCCCCCCCCCCCCCCCCCCCCCCCCGCATTGGGTGCCATATTGTTGTTGAACGTGAACGTGAACGAGGATCAAGGCAGATCTGCCGGACCGGTCTGGAAATGGGTTCTTGCGAAGTCACAAGAAAAGCCCTTTAGAGACTCACACAGGAAGATACAAGGTACAGTGGCAGATTTAATGGAAGGGCACAGATGCCCCTGAAGAGGCTGCCACATTGCTTCATCCACGACCAGGTGGTTCAGCTCCCTCTCGCTGAGGAAGAAGTCCAGCCTCTGGTACAAGAAACCTGCACTTGTCCTCACTAAGCCCAGGAGGAGGGCCAGGGCCCAGAGATACTGTGCCATCACCTTGGCATTGGCTCTGAAACTTCCGTAGCCTAGCTTAGTCTCAAAGTGATCAGAACTCTGGTGATCTTTCTAGCCTCATCCCTCAGTCTAGCCTCATCCCTCCTAACTGAGGAATCATGATTTGAACCACTTTTATTTCCCCTAAAGTACTCTAAACTCTTGTTTCCTAGCTTTTGTGTTCACTATTCTTGTTGACTGTTCCTTGTGCCTAGAATACCTTTAGGGGACCTGGCTGACCCTACTTATCCTTTAGGCCTCACCCCCAAATTTTCTGCCTCTCCAGAGACCAGATTAGTTGCACAACATGTAGATGTATCCCTTTATAACACTACTAGAGGCTCGATGCACAAAATTTGTGCAAGGGGCTTGGCCCTTGCCGCCGCTGCAGCCACCTCTGCCTTGGCCCCCGCCACCGAGGCTTTGTCCGGAAGGTCGTCTGGAAGGACGTCCAGTCTCATTAGCATATTACGCTTTTATTATTATAGATATGCACTATCTGTACCTGAGGTTTCCTTGTTCACTGTTCTACTTGTGCCTCAGAATAATATGTGCTTTACTGCACATGCTAAATAAATGAAAGAGAAGAATGACATTCCTTTTGCATTTCAGACAAGACATGCATTTTGACAAAAGGGGAACAAAGTTATTTAAGTCTTTATTGCTCTCAAGCTAGGGCTTCTACTTCTTTATAGAGTTCCCAGTGGAATACACAGAACCCCAAGAATCCAAAACCTCTTGTTCAGAGTTCCCAAAGCATCCGGGGAACATGGAACAAGTGTCACTCCTAGATTTCCAAATCTAAAAATGTGTGCCTGAGAGTTTTTAGAGTACAAAATCATGTTTAGAAAGTAATTTTATTTGAACGTTTTTATAAACTCCAATGCAGCAAACATTAATTCCTTACCTTCTATAGAAAACATATTACTGAGCACTTTAACAAAGTATTTAGAAAGAAACTAGTTTCTACTCTTAAGGAGAACAGTGAATAAAAGGAGAAAAGTAATATTTTGCTATCAAAATTCACTTTTGACATCAGGTTAAAAATTTTTAAATTTAGTTATTTGTAATGTAAGAAGTAACATTAATGTTAGAAATATGAAAGACTATTAAAGTTAAGCAAAATATAAAATTTAAATTTCTACCATACTTTAAATACCAAGAATAAGTTAAAATGTCTGCATTATAATACTTAAATTCTGGTCATTCTCTGGAAAAGTTATGTAAAACTAAATTTTTAGTTTCAATTCTTTTTGGTACAGTTGGTAAACTTATAAAACCATCACCAGTTTATAAAAGTACTTGGTTAGATTATATACATCTGACTCCTTTATCTTTGGTTAGTATATTCGGAGCCAGGCTGAGAAGGTGTGGTCACGGTGACACTGTCATGGACCACTTACTTTGTTTTATAACACAGTCATAACTTTTGCTAACTCCAGCCAGTCATCTCAAAAATGCATACTGAAAGGATTATCTTGCAAGTAGAAAATCTTTGCCATCACTGGGAAAACACACAAAGAGCAACTCTATAAATGATGGTATTATCTTTGGTATGTAACAGGTGTGGATGACAGCATGTTGTATGGGGTGGGGTTGGTTTTTGTAATTATTATATTTTACATTAATGGCACTGCTTGTTTTTTTCAAAACATCCACATGGACTCTCTTTAAGAAAATGTAAATGTTTTAAAATAATTGATTTTTATAAATAAGAGATACTGATTAAATGACTCCCGACACAAATTTTATCAGAAAAACACACAAAATAAACATCTAACATTTTATTAGTGCAGTACAAATGATAGTAATATTGAAAATATCTGATAACAAGAAGAAATATCATTTATAAGATAGGATTCTAAGGTGGGTGGGTTTCAGAAGGCCCTTAAATCTCTATTAAAAAGAATCTTGCTCAGCTGCTATGGAAAGTAGTATGGAGGTTCCTCAAGAAATTAAATACAGAGGTATCTTATGGCCCAGCAATCCCACTTTTGGATATATATCCAGAGGAAATAAAATCATTATCTCAAAGAGATACCTGTACTCCCATGTTCACTATTATGCACAATAGCCCAGGTTATAAAAAATAAGGTAAAAAAGGGAAATCCTTCCATTTGCATTAACAAGAATGAACTGGGGGCATTATGCTAAATTAAATAAGCCAGACAAAGATAAGATACTGCATGGTATCACTTTGTATGTAGAATCTAAAAAAAAAAGTTAAAATTCAAATTTAGTATGGTAGTTGCAAGGGGATGGGGTGTGGGAGAGTGTAGAGGTTGATAAAACTTTCAGTTATAAGATAGTGTCTAAGGAGCTAATGTAGAATATGGTGACTATAGTTGATAAAACAATACTGTAGCATTAAAATTTTCTGAAAGAGTAGAACTTAATGTTCTCACCCCCCAAAAAGATAAATGTGTGAGGTGATGGACTGAAGTATGGTAGCAATCATCTCAGGTAGAAACTATAGTTTACCTTTAACCCTCCTGTTTGGCTTATGTACCTATTTGCTTTGTTTAACAATGGACAGGTTATTTTGATTTTCTGAATTATATAAATCATCCCATTCGATTAAATGCCTTATTGATTGTAATGTGAATATCCCATGGGTTGTGGTCATACTGGTCTTAGAAAGCACATTTTTCCTTCACCTGGGAAGGACAGCACAGTTATCCCAAGGTCAGAGGGCTCTAGACCCAAAACTGTAATTTAGATAACATGCCTAAATTTAACCCAGGTTACCCAAGGGCTCTAGATCAGGGGTGGGCAAACTTTTTGACTCGAGGGCCACAATGGGTTCTTAAACTGGACCGGAGGGCCGGAACAAAAGCATGGATGGAGTGTTTGTGTGAACTAATATAAATTCAAAGTAAACATCATTACATAAAAGGGTATGGTCTTTTTTTTTTTTAGTTTTATTCATTTCAAACGGGCCGGATCCGGCCCGCGGGCCGTAGTTTGTCCACGGCTGCTCTAGATAAAGTGTTTATAACATGCTGTTTCTGCTTCTGTAAACTGCTTTTTGCAAACTAGGTTCCTCATTCCAGACTCGAGGGCTCTAGATAATGTATTTCTGTCAATTCAGTGACCCCGAGACCCAAAACTATAATTAACATGCTTAATTCTGCTTCTGTAAACTGCTTTTTGTGAGCCAGGTTCCTCATTCCAAACCCTGGGATGTAATCAATACCTTTGTGATTTTTTGCCTATATAACCTTGGAGCTGCGACCATCTTGTTACTATGAGATTTGGGGAATGGCCCCTCATAGTCCCGGATTGCAATAAATGTGACTCTTTAATTCGACTTCTTGAGGTGTCCTTCTGTGATTCGCGGGGTACATTACAACAGGACGTCTAATTAACTTGATTGTGGGAACCCTTTTACCATGTACATATATATCAAATCATCACGTTGTACACTTTAAAAATGTTATTTGTCAATTATATTAGCTAGAAAAAAAGTAAGAAGGAAAGTTACCTACGAGTTATAAGGATAATGTAACTTGTAACATTCAGGGCCATAATGATGAAAGGACAAGTCCTGCTTCACACAAGTTTAATATGTGGAGTAGATTATTTTACTCAGAATGACCTAAACCTGAGCTATTTAAAGATATTTCTGGATGAAATCTATTAACTACAAAAGAGCACACTGATTTTTTAAGTCCACATTTTAGCAGAATATGGTTGCAAATGCAATTCTACACCTAAAAACAGTTACTTGCCTACCAAAATACATAAGCAACCTAGAACTGTCAAAAAAGTTAAAGTATTACCAGCAAAATAGTACTGTTTGAATCTCAAATATGTAGTTACTATGACTTCACTAACCAGAGTCCCAGCCCAGCAGGTGTGACTGTAAGCCATACAGGATTGCAATTTGTCAACTATTACAGCGGCTTTGCAACTACAAAATCGTATTAAAAATTATTTTAAGTCCAGCTGGTGTGGCTCAGTGGTTGAGCATTGACCTATGAACCAGGAGGTCATGGTTCAATTCCTGGTCAGAGCACATGCCTGGACTGTGGGCTCTATCTCCAGTGTGGGGCATGCAGAAGGCAGCCGATCAATGATTCTCTCTCATCATTGATGTCTCTGTCTCTATCTCTCTCTCCCTCTCCCTTCCTCTCTGAAATCAATAAAAATATATATTAAAAAATTTATTTTAGAACAATCCCATTGTTTGGATACTTCTGGTATTTAGATTTCCAACTGAATAATTTCTTATAGTAATATAATGCTGAGTGAAAAATTGGCTTTGTAGGCATGGACTTTTTGGTCTCTTAACAAACACATTTTCAATAAAGCAACTACACCACTTCACAAAGGTTTAAACACAGAAGTCTACAGCAAGTAACATCTACACTAATAAAAGAGAAACATGCAAATTAACCATCACTCTGCTACACCCACAAGCCAATCAGGAGTATGCAAATTAACCCCACTAAGATGGCAGCAGCCACGGAGATGGAGCAAGCAGGAGGCTTGGGTTGCCTCTGGAGATGGAGGAAGCCAAGCTTCCCGCCTGCCCTGGCCGGCCCTGGGCTCCGCTCAAGGCTACAGTTTCAATTATAGAAGATAAATAAATCCCAGATACCTGCTTCCAGCCCGCCCCGGCCTCCACTCAAGGAGGCGCTGAAAAAAAAAGAAAAGAAAAAATGGAGAGGCTGGGAGCTTGGGTTGCCAGGGGGGCATGGCCAGCCTGAAAATGGCCCTCAGCCCCTCACCCAGGCTGGCCACACCCCCATGGGGTGAGGGTCCCCACTGGGGGGCTTGACCAGCCTGCAAACAGCCATCAGCCCCTCACCCAGGCTGGCCAGGCACCCCAGCGGGACCCCCACCCTGATCTGGGACACCCTTCAGGGAAAACCAGCTGGCCCCACCCGTGCACCAGGCCTCTATCTATACTAATAAAAGGGTAATATGCTAATTAGACTGGGAGACCTTCCAGAGGTTCTTCTGGACAAAGCCATGGTGGCGGGGCTGAGGTAGAGGCGGCTAGAGGCCAAGAGGGGATGGCAGTTGTGGGTGATCAGGCTGATGGGGGGCGGGGCCATTGGGAGTAAACAGACCAGAAGGGGGGTCAGTTGGGGGCGAGCAGGCCAACAGTGGGGGTCAGTTGGAGGTGATCAGGCCAGCAGGGGGGGCAGTTGGGGGTGAGCAGGCCCGCAGGGGGACAGTTGGGGTGAGCAGGTCAGTGGGGAGG
>NW_005356635.1:4435144-4466830 GCF_000412655.1 Myotis brandtii
GGCGAGCACACTGGCACGGGGGGCAGTTGGGGGTGATCAGGCTGGCAGGGGTGCATTTGGGGGCGAGCAGGCCGGAGGTCGGGGGCAGTTGAGGGTGAGCAGGCCGGCAGGCAGAGTGGTTGGGGCAATCGGGCAGGCAGGCAGGTGAGTGGTTAGGAGCCAGCAGTCCAGGATTGTGAGAGGGATGTCTGACTGCCGGTTTAGGCCCGATCCCTGTAAACCGGCAGGAGGACATCCTTTGAAGGGTCCCAGATTGGAGAGGGTGCAGGCCAGGCTGAGGGACCACCCCCCCACCCCCCGCATGAATTTCGTGCACCGGGCCACTAGTACTACATAATGCCATTAGGGTTTCAGGTTTTAAGGTCAGATGCAGTTTCCTTACTCTCCTATTATATACACGAGAATACTTAAAAATTCATAGTCAAACACAAAAGAAAGACATTCTAAGTAAGTCTAACTCCAACATTATTTTACAACATAACAGTCAAGTCTTTAGGTCAACAAAACTTTAAGGCTTGAAGCTAATTTAACAGATTTTGTTTTGAAGAGATTAGTATCCCCAAATACCTGCTTTGCAGCTTTCTTAGCTTCGTGTTTCCTTTGATTTTTAAGGGCTGTTTTTGATAATGGCTTATCATTTCCTGGTTGTGGTTTCATATTCTGAGGAGGTTCCTCCTCATGCTATAGAAAATGTAAAAGAAAGAATTTTGAAATAGAGTCCATGTTTTAAAAAACATACACAACAAATTACACAATTTGGCTAGTATGGGATAAAGTTATTTAATCAAATTTAAGATTACCAGCAAAGAATATTTCAAAACTCTGATTAGTAGTAGGCACATTCCAACTGTCAGGGTGGATTTAATGAGGTTCTGCCTATTAGTTGATAGATGTATCTTACATAAGAACTGGCAAAATTCAATTTTGTTTAAACAATGGAATTTACTTACTTTAATTTTTTAAAATTGATTTTTACAGAGAAGAAGGGAGGAAGAGAGAGAGAAACATCGATCAGTTACCTCCTGCATGTGCCCTGACCAGGGATTGAACCCACCAACTTTTGGTGTATAGGACGATGCTCCATCCAACTGAGACACCTGGCCAGGGCTGGAATATTTCTGTTTTTGTTTTTTTTTTTTGTATTACTACTGACACATGATCCTTATGAAATTAAATTAGATACCAACAATAACTTCTTCTGGAATCTTTTTGGATCTGACTACTGCAAACAGAAACTCAGTTTCCTCATTTATTTTCTTTGAACTAAGAATTATTTGCTAGATCTTTACTTACAAAATCAGAGATTAAGAGATTAAAAATAAAAGTAAATAGAAAACCTACAACAGACATCAAGAAAACAGATCAAATAGGAAGGAATAAGTGACTGCATAATTATAAATCTAGGATTAACATAATGGTCTATAAAAAACTAAATAACTTGTCAGATTATACAATGAAAATAGTAATTTCCATCACCGGATATTTATATAAACACCTATCAACTACATTCCACAACAGAAAGAGGGTGAATTAAGTATAGGATCGAGGAGCATCTAATGTAGAAGATGGGGCTATAGTAAATAACACTGTATTGTATAACTGAAATTTGCTAAGAGAGAACTGAAATGTTTTCACGCAAAACAAAAAAATTCATCTAACAACTGATTCTATCTACATTGCTATTATCTTAGTTTTAACTGTCTCTTTAGGCTCTATCATACTTGCACATCAAAGGACCAGATCTTCATGAAGTTTTTGAGTACTAGATCTCAGACCTGTGTTGAACTTGAAAGTGCTATCAGGAAATGGGCAGGGCTCAAACATTTAAGATACAGAGGAATAAGTAGGAAACCATAGTGACTTTATCTTAACAGCTGCATTAACTATTTCAGATCATTAAAATTCTGTGCATATAAATTTCCTACTTGGAGCTGCTGAGTACGGGGTGGGGCAAAAGGAGGTTTACAGTTGTGAGTACGTGAAATACAGAATTTATTCCTGTATTATTATTATTTATTGTACTAGAGGCCCAGTGCACAAATTCGTGCACAGGTGGGGTCCCTTGGCCTGGTTGGTGATCAGGGCCACAGGTTGGCCACCAGGGGCAGGGGCAGCGGGAGGTTGGCCAGCTACGGGAGGTTGGCTGTGGGAGTGCACTGACCACCAGGGGGCAGCTCCTGCGTTGAGTGTCTGCCCCCTGTTGGTCAGTGCATGTCATAGCAACCGGTCAACCGGTTGTTTGGTCGCTTAGGCTTTTATATAGAGAGACCAGAAGAAGCCTGGTGCACGAAATTCGTGCATGGGTAGGGTCCCTAAGCCTGGTCGGCAATCAGGGCCAATCTGTGGGGTGACCGGTGGAGTGATCTGGGCCCCTGCTCGCACCTGCCTTGGCCTGGCATCGCCCACTCGCCGGCCCCGCCCCCTGCCATTGCCGCCCATCGCCATCTGTGGGCGAGCAGCAGGGTGATTGGGGCCCCCGCTTGCACCTGCCTTGGCCTGGCACCGCCCGCTCACCTGCTCCACCATCCCGCTGTGGTCCCACTCTTGTCAGGCTCATCAGGGCCGGCAGTGCCTCCACTGCTGCCTGCTGCCAGCGCTGCGTCGTGGTCACCCAACATGTTCTGCGCCGCCCCCTGGTGGTTGGCGCATGTGTAACTCCCGGTCAGTAAAACTCCCGCCCATGGGGACAATTTGCATATTAGCCTTTTATTATATAGGATTATTTTCTTTCTTTAAAAATATATATTTTTTATTTCAGAGATGCTTTCAGAGATGAAGGGGGAGAGAGAAAGAGGGGGTAGGGGAGCGTGAGAGAAACAGAAACATCAATGATGAGAGAGAATCATTGATCAGCTGCCTTCTGCACGTCCCCCCGTGATGGTTGAGCTTGTAACACAGGCTCTAACCAGGAATTGAACCGTGATCTCCTGGTTCACAGGTTGATGCTGAACCACTGAGCCACACCGGCTGGGCTATTATATTATTTTCCATACAGACAACTGTAAAACTACTTTTGCTCCACCCTGTATATATAAACCCACATTTGTAGAACAGAGAAACTTGGAGGATAAGCCTCTGTCACGTCTTTTTTTGTCTCTACTCTGAGTGCAATGGGACTTAAGATATACTAAAATGTGCTGATCATTTGTTTTATACATCTGAATCCTTTCAATAGTGGTCTCTTGTATAGTATCTTGCTTCAGCAGAAAGTTTCTACTCATTTCAAAAGAACTTCAGAAAAGGACAAAGCTGCCTGGCTGGCATGGCTCAGTGGTTTAGCATTGACATATGAACCAGGAGGTCACGGTTCCATTCCCAGTCAGGGCATATGCCCAGGTTGCAGGCTCGATCCCCAGTGTGAGATGTGCAGGACGCGGCTGATCAATGATTCCTTCTCATCATTGATGTTTCTATCTCTCTCTCTCTCCCTCTCCCTTTCTCTCTGAAATCAATAAAAATATTTTTTAAAAAATGACAAAGCAATTAAAAAATGATGCAAGAAGAAAGAATGAGTTACAAATCTCTTCCAAACCATGTAGCCACTGACAGACTTTCAGTTAAGACAAAACAAACAAAAAATCCACACAGCTCCTAAGCACCATGACCTTTTCTGGCTTTAGTTCTATGTGACCACTGTACATATTTCATCCTTACTAATGAAATGTGTTTCTTTGCCCAGCCAGAATAGCTCAGTTGACTGCAGGTTTGATTCTTGGTCAGGGAACATTCCTGGTATTGGGTTTGATCCCCTGTCGGGGCATGTACGAAAGGCAATCCTATATAATAAAAGCCTAATATGCAAATGGTCCCCTTGGGCAGTCGTTCCACTGGGAGTTCGATCTCTCACTATGACGTGCACTGACCACCAGGGGGCGGTGCAGAACATGGCGGGCATCAGCGATGCTCTGCAACCTCTCACCAGCTACCTGGGGGTGGGGGTGACGGGGACAGAGGTGCAGTGAGAATGTGGGGTGTCCACTGAGCTCACTCTCACTCCCCCTGCTACCCTCCCCCGGGACACCAGGGCTCGTGTGCCGGGGAAGTCCTCCCGCTTAGGTGCCAGGCACCTGCGAGGAGCCCACCCTGCACCTGCGCAGCCTCTTCTGGGTGAGCTGGGCCACAGCCGCCAGGGGACCGCAGGGGCCAGTCGGGCTCCCTGTGGTTTCACATAGGAGCTGGTCTGCGAGGCCAGCTTGGAGAGAGCATGCTGCCCACCCGGCTTCCGTGTGGCGCTGCTGGGCGGTCCAGAGGCCCATGCTGTGCCCCGGCCTACAGTGTCCAGCCACGCTCACCGCAACTCCGTGTGGGGGGTGGGAGGCACCCTGACTCAGGTGGAGGGTGGCGCGTGGGGGCCCAGGTGCTGCCCAGGGTCCAGAGGTCAGCTGGGACCTTCCCTTCCATGCCAGATGCTCGTGCTTCAATTGCTGGCCAGGCCTAGGGACCGCACCCGTGCATGAATTCATGCACGGGCACCTCTAGTTGATTGATGTTTCTCTCTCTCTCTTCCTCTCTCTAAGCATGTCCTCAGGTGAGGATTAAAAAGCAATAAATTTTGTTTCTTCAGTTATATCAATTTTTATGTGACTGTTTTGATGAATATATAATAAAAGTGAAGGTGGTTTTTTTTTGAAAGCCAATAAATAGTTCCTTAAGTATAATTTATATAAAAAAGTTTACTTATAAAAAAGTAACTTTTTGCCCTGGCCGGTTTGGCTCAGTGGATGGAGCGTCGAGTTAGCCTGTGGACTAAAGGGTCCCAGGTTTGATTCCGGCCAGGGGCACATGCCTGGGTTGTGGGCTCGATCCCCCGCAGTGGGGGGCAGTCAGTGATTCTCTGTCATCACTAATGTTTCTATCTCTCTCCCTTCCTCTCTGAAATAAAATATATATGTGTGTGTGTGTGTGTGTGTGTATATATATATATATATATATATATACAAATTTTTTTTAAAGTAACTTTTTTCTTCAAGGGGAAAAATCCCAACATTTTTATTTCTGTCTGCTATGTAACCCCCTTCCTTTGTGAAGTTATCAACTAGAATATCTTTGTTTCTAGTAATTTCTTGACAGTATTTTCTTTGCCATTTACCTAATTTCTGTAATTAGATACAAACAAAAATTTCTCATGAGTGGTTACTGACTAAAATGATTTGTTAGGATCACATAATTACCATGTCACATACAAAAGCGAAAGCTTAGTGAAAATCTTAAATGCTAAAAAATTTTGGTTTTAAGAAGTTCTTACCTAGTTTTATCACAATTTTCAAACTATAATTTTTCTATATTAATTTCTCTACCTTCCTCCACCAAAACAAACTAGTTTTATGGATTGGAGAAAAAAAATACACACCAATTCAGAATTTCTTCCTCTTGTGCTATCTGACATGAATTTAGAAAGCAGGATAGGTTGAGGTTATTCCTGTTTTCAATTTAGGTAAGAAAAATCTCAATATACATGGGACAAATTTGATTACAATATACTTTCTTTTTTTGGCCTAATAAAAATATCATAAATAGGGCTTACTTGGTTAAATAAGTTTTTATATATATTTACTAAATAATACAACAAAAAGTTTTCAACAGAACATTTTAAGAAGTTACAGACCACTGCTACATTTTAAGGAGAAGGACAGTGGTTCTTTTGTTTTTGAGAGGGTAAGGAGTGGCACAAGGAAGGCATAGGAATATTTATCCTTTAAAAAAGTATTACTTTCCTGAGTGCTTACTAATGAAGTAGCTGTATAACACCATTTACTTGGAACAGTCCCAGCCTGTTGTATTGTCACCTTTCTAATAGATAATAGAAAGACTTACAGAGCACCTTTATTCTTTAACATCACCACAGAAACTTAATTTACAAATGCCTTCTCCTGAGCTCTGAAATACTCACATTTTAGAGCAGATAAGAATCTGAACAATACTCTGGTCATAACTTTACAACAAAGTTAGGAACTGATGGCCTAAGGACAATACATGTTTTGTTTGAGCAACAGTGTTTCAGAAACAGAAACTTTACATAAACATCCAGACTTGTTTAGTCTTGAAAAATCAAACATTTTGGCAAAGTGGGACTAAAATCTCCTATGGAAACAATGAACTACTGCTGTGTGGTTGCTGTGGCCTTTAAGGAGGGCATGATCTCTTCTAGTCAGCATGGTCTTACACTGTGCAGGCCTTTGAATTTGAGCCCATGGTCTGCAAAGCTGGTATGTTATATACTCAGTTATCTTTCCCAGACATGCAAAATGTGAATTGCTTCAAATTAACTACTCTATCAATCTAATATGAGCTGTTCACCATTTTCAGCAATGGTTTCTCCATGGTTTCTACCCTAGAGTTTATATTCTCATCAGGTACTAAGTAACACAAGCACATGCCTGAGGAAAAAAAGGTCTAGAAAGCTCCACACACTGGAAAACCTTTTCCCACTAAAGTAGTAAACTTGACTTACCAGTTTGGAATTGGTAGTTGGTTTATTTCTTAAAGCTGGGGGTCTGTAAGCTGTTGCAGTTTTAGGTTCTTCACTGGGTACGTCACTTGGAACTGCTTGGTAAGTTATTGTTTTTGCTGGAAATATTCCATCTAAAAATGGCTGCCAAGAAACCTGCCATAATTCCACATTTGATGGCACATCATACTTGTGCAAGATTGAGCCAGTGTAATGCCAAATCTTGTACCCATTATTAACACGTAACCTGGGAGCACATGTAGCTGTTAAAATATGCTCACCATCTGGGCACCAAGCAAAATATGTAGAATCAGAGGCCACTGGTTTAGAAATAAGTTTGTAGTTTTTAACATCCCATACTTCCATCTGTCCCCTCAGATTTCCAAATCCAGCCAGTACTAATATATGCCCATGAGGACTATAGTAGGCTGCGTTACGAGGACCAGTTCCAAAGTCAAACACAGGATCACACTTCAAGTTGAAAATTGTTGCTTTGGCAGGCATAAAACCATAAACAGCACAAAACTCAGTAGAATTCGAATTCCAAATTACATCATAGATGGGGCCACTTTTTGCTGGAAAAATAATATAAAACCCAAATTAGCAATAATTATATGAATATAATATTTATTAGCACTAATTATAATCACATAACACTCAAACATGTCAAACAGTAAAAAAAAAAAACGAAACAAAAAAACCCGAAAATTTCATGGTATGTTAAAATTAAAATATTTTTACATGATATATATAAAAATTAATGTATAATCATAAATTTAAGAATCTCTAATAAACCTTAATTTCTTTTACATTTTGGCAATGTGGGCTCATAGTAGCATAGGTTATTACTACTAGTTATTAACAACTAGTTTTTATTGAACTAGGTAGTAGTATATGCATATAGTAATAAAAATATGAACTATATAAAAAGACACGCCACAAAAATAAACCCCTCTACACTATAGGCAAACCTCTGTTATATTTCTTTTCTTTTTTTTGGTTAATCCTCACCCAACAGTATTTTTTCCATAGATTTTTAGAGAGAGTGGAAGGGAGGAAGGAAGGAGGAAAGAGGGAGAGAGAAGGAAAGAGAGACACATTGGTTGCCTCCCACAGGCACGCTGACATAGCGGGGGATTGAACTTGAACCTGCGTATATGCCCTTGATCAGGAATCTGCATGGGGGATGACACTCTAACCACTGAACTACATCCACCAGGGCCTCTCTGGTATATTTATTGCATACTAGAGGCCTGTTGCATGAAGAGATTCGTGCAATAGGCCTTCCCTTCCCGTGGCTGCTGGCATCAGTTTTCCTCTGGCACCCAGGACCCAGGCCTTTGCTCCGGGGAGCCTTCAGTCTTCACTGCTCCGCCGCTTTGCGCCTACGTATGCAAATTAACCGCCATCTTTGTTGGGTTAATTTGCATACTCTCCTGTTTTGCTGGTTAGCGTAGCGGAGGGATGGTTAATTTACATGTTTGTCCATTATTAGGTAAGACTAGAGGCCTGTTGCACGAAGAGATTCGTGCAATAGGCCTTCCTTTCCCCTGGCTGCTGGCATCGGTTTGCCTCCGGCACCCAGGGCCCAGGCCTTCGCTCTGGCCGAGTTCTGGCCAGAGCCGGCCCCGGAGCTGTGAGGCCTCGCTGCTCCGCCGGCCCCGGGGCCATGAGGCCTCGCTGCTCTGCTGGCCCCGGAAACGTCAGGCCTCGCTGCTCCGCTGGCCCAGAAACGTCAGGCTTCACTCCACTGCTTGGAGCCTACGTATGCAAATTAACCGCCATCTTTGTTGGAGGTTAATTTGCATATCGCGCTAATTAGCCAATGGGAGGCAGAGTGAAGGTAGGGTCAATTACCATGTTTGTCTATTATTAGATAGGATGCTTCCTGAAATTTTTGTTGAAATTTAGCTTCTCTCTCTTAAACACATACAAAAAACCCCAAAGTTCTACCCTCTGCTTCATTTCAATACTCTACCTTGGAGATTTTTTCACATAAGCGTATTATGATCTGCCTCATTCTTTTTCAGCTGTTCCATGTTCCATTACAAATTCTGTGAGTGTTCACAAACACATCTGTAGAAGTGCAACTGCCTGGTCAAAGGGCGCACCCAGTCACTGGATGACATACCACCAAACTGTCCTTTAAAGACGTACTAATTTACACTATGAATAACTTTTGACAATATGGAGTTTTCCCTCACTCTCACTCATGCTCTGTAGTTTCTTATTTTTACTTTTGCCAACCTACTAAGGTGCAAACTGTATTTTGTTTTCTATTTTCGTATAAACTAAGCACCTTTTAAATATATCTATAATAGTAATCTATAATAGTAAAAGGGCAATATGCTAATTAGACCAGAAGTCCTCCAGACGTCCTTCCTTGCAAAGCCGGGGCCCGAGGGAAGCCAGCCTGGGTCCCGGGTGCCTATTGGTGGCCGGAGGAGGGAAGCCTGGGTCCCGGGTGCCGTAGGGAAGCCAGTGCTGGCAACCAGAGGAAGGAAGGCCTACTCTTAAATGAATTTTCATGCGTCAGGCCTCTAGTTTATACATAATTTCATTTCTCTTTCTGTGGACTATTTTTTAATGTTCCATGTCCATTTCTTTCTTCAGTTATTGGTCTTTTATTGCTTTACTTGACACAGAACAATATTCACCTTTTCTCAGACTCATCCCTTGCAATCTAAACAAATTTTCCCCCCAATTTTTATTGTTTGTTTTGCTTAATTTTTGAACTCTTTTCTTCCCTTAATGTAGAAATCTATAACTTTTATATATTTAAATTTATTCCTTTTCCCTCATAACTTCGGTCTTTAGAAAGTCTTTTTCCATTTTTAGAAAAAAAATCACAAATATTTGCTTCTAGTTCTATAGTTTTAGATATAATTTTTTGGCCCAACTGGATTTTTTTTTTTTGATGAAGAGGCAGCATTATTGATTTCTTTTCTTTTTTTTTTTTTAAGAGAGGAAGGAAGAGGGAGAGAGAAACACTGATGTGAGAAATATTCATCAATTGCCTCTGGCAGACCAGGGATGAAACCTACAACCCCACCATGTGCCCTGATCGGAAATTAAACCCGTGACCTTTCGGTGCACAGAAAGAGGCAACACTATTAATGTTTTGTTCCAAATAGCTAGACTGTTGTTCCCATACCACATATTAAAAAATCAGTATTTTCCACCATTGATTCAAATGCTGACTTTCTTACATAGCAGTAGCAATGGAAATGTGCATCTCTTTCTGAATTTGGTTCTGTTTCATTGTTTACCTGTCTACTCACCAGCCAGAACCAAAGGGACTTAATTACAACTGCCTTACATCTTAATATCTAATAGTGTAAGAATCCCCCCATCCTATTATTCTTTTGCAGTTTTCAAAACATTATTGCAAGTTTATTTTTCAGTATCAACTTTAGAATCAGCTTACCTAGTTAAATCTACTGGCATTTTAATTTCTTTTACATCAATTTGGAGAGAAATGACATCTTTATAAAATTCTTAAAGGTCACAGTTTGTTCCTCAGAAGTTTTTTTCCCCATCGGACCTATACTATTTGTTTTTGTTGCTATACATACATGAAATCTTCCCTTCCATTATGTTTAAGTGGCTGTTGTTATATGGTGACTTCATCTATGAGCAGAGATGATTTTGTTTCTTCCTTTTAAAACTGCACACTTGCCCTAGCCGGTTTGGCTCAGTGGATAGAGTGTCGGTCTGTGGACTGAAGGGTCCTGGGTTCTAGTACCAGTCAGGGCACATGCCTGGGTTGCAGGCTCAATCCCCAGTAGGGGGCGTGCAGGAGGCAGCCGATCAATGATTCTCTCTCATCATTGATGTTTCTCTCTCTCCCTCTCCCTTCCTCTCTGAAATCAATAAAAATATATTTAAAAATAATTTAAAAAAATAAATGAAATTGCATACTTGCCTTGGCCGGTTTATTTCAGTGTTTAGGAGCATGGTCTGTGGACCAAAGGGTTTCAGGTTCCATTCCCAGTCAAGGGCATTTCCTGGGCTGCAGGTTCGATCCCTGGCCCTAGTTGAGGTGTGTGCAGGAGGCAACCAATTTTGATGTTTATCTCTCTCTCTCTCTCTCTCTCTCTCTCCCTCTCTCCTGTTTCCCTCCCTCTCTCTCATACACACTCTCTCTAAAAATCAATGGAAAAAAATATCCCTGGGTGAGGATTAAAAACTAAAAATAAATAAGACTGCATATTTTATCTTTTTTAAAAATATATATTTTTGTTGATTTCAGAGAGGTAGAGGGAGAGACAGAAACATCAATGATGAGAAAGAATCATTGATCGTTTGCCTCCTGAATGCCCCCTACTGAGGATGGAGCCCACAACCCAGCATTTGCCCTGAGCAAGAATGGAACTGTAACCTCCTGATTCATAGGTCGAAGCTCAACCACTGAGCCACCAGCTGGGTTACATATGTTATCTTTTGATCAGTTATACTAAGTAGATCTTTCAGAATGTTAACTAAGAGTGGAACGGGGAGTCACCCTTGTTTTGTTTGTGACTTCATCAGAACGTTTTCTTTACATGTTCAATTCAAAATGAAAAAATTAGGGAGTTGCCAGAATTTTAGATCTGTATTATTCTATAGTTAATTTAGTTTAACAAAACAAAGATGAAGTACTAACATTCTTCAGTACTGAAGATGGTGCTAAATTCACTAGATCAACTTACTGTCCTAATAAGTTCAATAAGTCCCCAAAGAGTTACAGCAACTGAATTACCTAACTTAGCAAGTTTCCTACTAAAGAACTATCATAACTAAATTAACTGGGTTATGCCAAAATCAGGTGTGTCTGGAAATGACTTTAAGTTTCTTAATCAAGAGGAATTTTATCATAAAGATTATAAAACATGTTAGTCTTATCACCTGATCAAGAATTTAGATTATATCATCTTTTTTAAAAAACATATATTTTTATTGATTTCAGAGAGAGGAAGGGAGAGGGAGAGACAGATAGAAACATCAATGATGCGAGAGAATCACTGATCAGCCAGCTGCCTTCTGCATGCCCCCCACTGGGGATTAGGGCATGTGAGCTCACCTGGAATAGAACCGTGACCTCCTGGTTCATAGGTCAACGCTCAACCATTGAACCATGCCAGCTGGGCTATGTCATCTTTTTCACTGTCCTAATGTTTTTATCAAAGGAAGATGGCTGAAATACTCACGTAATTGCACCACAGCACTTTCTCCATTTGTTGCAATATAGTGCAGCGTTTGTTCACCGTAGTAGGAAGCTCCTGTCTTGTCAACATCTGTACTAGCTATTACTAACACAGCAGTAGCTATAACAGTGAAAACTTTAATTAGATTTAAAACACAAATTAACCTAATGGTAATAAAAAATATATTAAACAATATAATACAGCCATGTAAAAGTTCATTAAATAAGCTTTGATACATTCTCCTATACACATAGGAATCAAGTCTAAATCAATACTTGATAAACAAAATGAGAGAAAATATATTTATTGTACCTTTTTTATTCCATAGCATTGTAACCTTATCTGCCTTAAAGAAACTTTTATTGGCTAAAGCTGCATGAGGTCCATCAAAGTTGGGGTACTTATATAATCGAACAAATGAAGGTGCACCCTTACTTCCTGGAACGTAAACAGCCACCTATGATACACAGACATGAATAATTTAATTTATGAAGTATATAAACTAAGATGGATATCACTAAAAACTAAAAAAAGAGGTTAATCTTATAATATTCCACATAAACAAACAGAAACATAGCCATTACCTTGTATGGTTGGGGTCCAGGTGATAACACAAAATCATTAATTTTTTGCAAATGCAATTTATTTGCAGTTGTATCTAAAAAAAAGGAAATGGTGTTAGATTGATGAGAGATGCTAATAGTGAATGCTAAATTCTGAATGCATTTTAAAACGTTAGTGTAACTATACACAATAATGATCATTGTAGTCTCATATAGATGAGGCAGAGCAAAATAGTGGAAAAAGCATGGGTGGGAGTAGACAGATTTAACTTGAGTTTCTACTCAGTCACTTATTAGCTGTGTGAGCTTGGGCAAGTAATAAGATTACACACCTAATTCCCAGTGATTGGTTTTTAAGAGCACAGTATCAGGCACATAATAGGTATTTAATAAACATCAGTTCCCTTCTCTTCAACTTCTGAAATAAAGTAGTTTTAGAGCCCATTAGATGGGAAAGATGACTTTTAGACTAATATAAAATGTGGATATAGATATTCTGTAACTAATTACATGACAATAATGATCGCAAGAGTAACAGTGGTGGGAGAGAGAGAGACCAAGATGGCGGCATAGGTAAACACCGCAGACTGCTGCCGCAAACAACCACTTCAAAAATACAACTAAAAGACGGAACGGACATCACCCAGAACCGCAGGAAGGCTGGCTGAGGAGAGACTCTTCAACTAGAAGGAAAAATAACAGCACACCGAGGCTCAGAGGAGGCGCAGTGTGGAAAATACTCAGGTGCGGAGGTGCGCGCGCAAAGCGGGCTGGTGGCTGAGAGCGCGGTTGTCGTTTTCGGTCAGGGGGGAGTCTCAGACTCTGAGCTCCAGATACGGGCGAATCGCTGGGGACTCGGACCCAAACGGGAGAAGCGGGAGTGTCTGGCATCAGTTGGAAGGCAGCTTTCCCTCCGAGGTTTGCAGCGGTTCCGGGGGTTCTGAGAAGCAGAGCCTCTGGGAACGGGACTGAGAGGGGCCATAACCGCTCCCTCCGCCCGCCCGCCCTGTTGAGCCCGCCCCGCCCAAGCCCTGCGCAGAGCCATTTGCCAGATCGCCTCAGGCAAAGGCTAGATTAGCACCTCCCCAGAGGACAGAAGTTTTCCGCGGCAGACACAGCTGATTCACACAGCCAGTCGGCCTGGTGGTCAAATCCCTCTAGTATTAACTACAACAATCAAGGCTCAACTAGAACAAGACTGCGCACAAAGACCACTAGGGGGTGCACCAAGAAAGCATAAAAAATGCGGAGACAAAAAAACATGACAGAAATGGAGGATATAGAGCTAAAAAACGCAATTTTGAGGGCTTGCAATAAACTTCTGGAGAGCCTCACGAAAACTAATGAGACCCTCGATGCTATGATAAAGAAACTAGAAATTAAGCATACACGCTCTGAAATAAAGAATATTACACCCAATAGCAGACCAGAGGAGCGCAAGAATCAAGCCAAAGATTTGAAATGCGAAGAAGCAAAAAACACCCAACCGGAAAAGCAAAATGAAAAAAGAATCCGAAAATACGAAGATAGTGTAAGGAGCCTCTGGGACAGCTTCAAGCGTACCAACATCAGAATAATAGGGGTGCCAGAAGATGAGAGACAGCAAGATATTGAAAACCTATTTGAAGAAATAATGGCAGAAAACTTCCCCCACCTGGTGAAAGAAATGGACTTACAGGTCCAAGAAGCGCAGAGAACCCCAAACAAAAGGAATCCAAAGAGGACCACACCAAGACACATCATAATTAAAATGCCAAGAGCAAAAGACAAAGAGAGAATCTTAAAAGCAGCAAGAGAAAGAGACTCAATTACCTACAAGGGAATACCCATACGACTGTCAGCTGATTTCTCAACAGAAACTTGGCAGGCCAGAAGGGAATGGCAAGAAATATTCAAAGTGCTGAATACCAAGAACCTACAACCAAGAATACTTTATCCAGCAAAGCTATCATTCAGAATTGAAGGTCAGATAAAGAGCTTCACAGATAAGGAAAAGCTAAAGGAGTTCATCACCACTAAACCAGTATTATACGAAATGCTGAAAGGTATCCTTTAAGAAGAGGAAGAAGAAAAAGGTAAAGATACAAATTGTGAACAACAAACATGCATCTATCAACAAGTGAATCTAAGAATCAAGTGAATAAATAATCTGATGTACAGAATGAACTGGTGATTATAATGAATCAGGGACATAAAAAAAAAGAGTAACAGTGGTGAACATTTTTTTGAGTTCTAACTCTGTGCCAGGCAGTCAGAACCCATGTTATGAAAAATACTACTTCCCTAGTTAATGGGATTAAGAGCTGTTATTCTTCCTTTGTTCAAATTCAGAGATCAACAGCTCTTCAAAAGTAGCACACCAAACTGCCAAATTGCAGCGCCCTTCTTTTGGCATGCTCACAAAGAGGCAGGCAAGTGAACCCAAAATCAGTGGGGGCTAGAATGAGCCTCAAAAGCAAGATAATGAAGTGTACAGCTATAAAGATTAAGTGAATAGTGCCACCTTTGGTATATGTTAACGGAGTTACCAATTCCTACTCTACTGTAATATACTCAAAAGTGTACAGTCACTAATGGGATACCCTAAGGACAAAAGGAATTGCAAAACTTTTTCTTTAAATCATTTTCAGTAATCATGTTATTGGTATTACTGTTCGTATTGCTATTCTAAGAATATTATGTGGTTCGTGTGAAATAAAGCAAATGAAATTCCAGAGAACCAGGATTCCTGGTGTTGGCAAAAGGCAATACAGATATAAGATATAAAAAAAAAAAAAAAAGAAAGAAAAAGGCCTAAAAACAATAATCAACAAAATAGTAATACGAAACCCCACACACCCATATTGTGGTCTCTAAATACCATTTTCCACTAAAAGAAACCAGAGTATTTCAAAGAAATGACTGATTCTAGGTATACAGCAGGAAATAATAAACACAGTAGTCTCAGAACAGCTTGTCTTACTATATAGCAAAATAGTCATTAAGGACTAATTGACCAATCATGGGATAATCTGAGCCATCAATAAGAATAATAATTGCAATGGACTGAAACACATTTTTAAATTTCTAGTTCACAAAGATGGGGGGGAGGGGGAATAGGGGAACAATTGGTTGCAATGAAGATTGCCAGAGAAAGAACTCATTCTTTCAAAAGTGATAAAAGGAAAGAATATTGATCCTGCCTTTCCTATATATATATATGGTACTACTAGGCAACCAAATAGTAGATGAGAAAATTTCTCTTTATAGAAGTAGTACAGCTAATATGAGAGAGGAGGAGGATAATCAGAATATCACCAATTCGCAACCACTCATGAAATAATGGATCTAGGCACTGAACGTTAATGTCAGTTAACCCTACAAAATTAAAGACAGTAAGACAGTATGTGCTTCTTGATAAAATAATTCAATACTGTCTTATGATGTAATCTTACCCTAATGTCCCCCAGAAAAGATGCTAAAATTGACCAACTCTGGATCCAAATGAGTTACTAATAAGGGACAGATGAACAAGTTAAATTATAGGATGGGATACAATTTAAACTATGAGAAAATATATAGGACAAGTAAGCTTGTTTAAGTAATAAACTGCAAGAGGGAAAAAAAGAGATGGAGAGGGAACCTGTAGCTTAAAAGAAACTTACAAGATACATCAGTTAATTGCAATGTGCAAAATCTTATTTGGATTATAAGTTTTAAAATAACTGTAACATTTTGATTATTAGAAATTTAACACTGAATAGATAATGGTCTTTTGGCTAAGTTATAAAAAATTTAAGAGTCCTAATCTTCTGAGATACATACTGAAATGCTTATAGGTAAAATTATATGACCTCTAGGATTTGCTGTAGCAGAGTAAGAGGAATGGAAGATGGACAGAGGGATAAGATAGGATTGGCAATGAGTTTATGGTTATTGGGACTAGGTGTCTAATTTATGTTTCAAATTCTACACAATAAAACATTCATTTGTATCACAGAATTTCAATAGCAAATAAATACAGAAAGAGACATTTAAAATGTCTTGGTTTAATAGAAATTTAGGGAATAAGAAGTTATTATAAAAGAAAATTTTTGTGTTATAAAATTTCACTAGTGTTTATAAGTTATTCAAATGAATTACTATAGTAATTTTAATATATTTATGTTTACATATAGTATGTATATAAATATACAGCAATGTATTAATATTAATATGTTAACAGTATTTTAGAGAACTCTATGATACATATAAAGCAATAAAAACTATATACATTTATAGTAAATAACAAAATTATTTCATAAATCTTTCCATACTGAAATTGTTATTTTCAAAGAAATGAACTTCATTGTTAACATTTCGGGCACAAATAGTTTCATCTTCTGACCAGGATGGACACCTACATTGAAAAGAAAATATAAAAAACATTTAAACAGAATGTAATACCACATGTTAACATGTTAAAATTTGTGATATTGCTTACTATTTAAGGAAAAATACTTATAATATGATGTTAAGTCAGTTACTAATAGTTTTAGTCAGTATATATAATAGACAAAATACTAAACAAAAGAAAGATCAAGTGTTTATTACATTCCTATGTACAAATTTCTTTTTTTTTTTTTTTTAAATATATTTTATTGATTTTTTACAGAGAGGAAGGGAGAGAGATAGAGAGTTAGAAACATCGATGAGAGAGAAACATCGATCAGCCGCCTCCTGCACACCTCCCACTGGGGATGCGCCCGCAACCAAGGTACATGCCCTTGACCGGAATCGAACCTGGGACCCCTCAGTCCACAGGCCGACGCTCTATCCACTGAGCCAAACCGGTTACGGCCAAATTTCTTAATAGATCTAGATTTTGGTCTGAGAAGTCATTTTCTAAACCAATACCAAAGAAACAAGTATTATACAATGAAGATATTTAAAATATTTTGTAAATAATAGTAAGTATTCTAAAACATTTACTTACCAATTTTGCATCTTTTTCTGGATGAAAGCCTTCAAACATGTCCCAGTTTTCACATCATAAAGTTGCAGGTTGGGAACTCCAGCTGTGCCATCTTTAGAAGCTGAAGTAGAAATAACATTTTTTTTTATAGTAATTGTCTCCTAACACTAGTAAAAAAGATGTCATTTTTAGAAACAATTTGAACAAAGTTACACAGATCAAGTAAGAGAGTTGCTTTAAATCAACTTTCCCCACTATTTTTAATTATGGATTTACTCACCCATTCCTAAAGCCATACAATATGATAGCTGAGAATACTTAAAAGAGATTTCTTGTTTAGTGAGGTTTACTGTTAAGTAAATTAAATTGTCTTATATAAAAGCTTGTATCTCTAAGTCACACACTGAGTTATATGACTCATGATTTTTAATTTCCCTTTTATTTACTTGGAAAAAGAAGATTCATTAGAGTCCCTGCCTCTTCGAAGAACACACCCAAGAGGTTTACAATCCAACAAGGAGCTATAATAATATTTTGCTTAATATCCACATAAATTAGAACACATTTCTCTTATTTACTTATTTTAATTAATTAATTTTTTATATATTTTTATTGATTTCAGAGAGAAGGGAGAGGGAGAGATAGAAACATCAATGATGAGAGAGACTCATTGACTGGATGCCTCCTGCACATGCCCCACTGGGGATCCAGCCTGCAACCTGGTTCATTGTTGATGCTCAACCACTGAGCAACACAGGCCAGCTAAAATAAACATTTTAAATAATCATTATAAATGAAAGAGGAAGTAGAGTAGATTCAACATCTAAGAAATGTGTATGGTATGACAAAGAACAGGTAATGGTGTGCCATTGTCTAACACTTTTAGAGATATAATATGTTACATAAACATTTTATATAGCTGTGCTTCATAGATAAGTAATAAAATACTGGGAATTGGTATCGGGGTTTATTTTAAGAAACATGTTTTAGATTCAGATACACATTATTTAAGAAGTTAGTAAGATGATGATAACAAAATACTTACACAGTGTCTGGCACGTGAGTACTCAAAGTTATCTACTTAGAAAAAGAAACATGGCCTAGCCGGCGTAGCTTAATGGTTGAGCATCAACTTATGAACCAGGAGAGGTCAGGGTTTGATTCCTGGTCAGGGCACATGCGTGTCTGATCCCCAGTGGGAGGCGTGCAGGAGGTAGAAGATCAATGATTCTCACTCATCATTGATGTTTCTATCTCTCTCTGAAATCAATAAAAACATTTTTTTTAAATGCTTTTATTTATAAGGTTATTATTATTCTTAATTTTTGAGATCTTCTCTATCCAGTGTTATTTACTTTATAAAATTTCCCTTGGCTTTTTCTTTTGCTCTATTTCATGATGGATCTTTTCATTAACCTACTATGCAATTATTTAAAGTACATTATATTTGGGGAATACAAGATTCACTGTTGATTAAAAATATTTACACACTATTTACTATCATAAAGACTAATTACTTTCTTATAAGTTATAAATTCTCATTTTTTCCCACTGAATTGAATTGGGCCTGTTAGAATATTTTTATAATTGGAAAATACTTACTAGTGTAAGGTTGCCACGTTGCCAGGACAGTGTTTTTTGGTGAGAATTCAAGGCAAACTGTCTTAGGGAGATCGAAGGAGTGCAGTAGTCCCTTGTTAGTGACACTGATAATATTTATTCTGGTTTCAAAAGAAATTACTTCAGCAACAAAATACTGTTTCACAATAGCCAGCACTAACAAAAACATTTAACTCTTTCAAATATAGATCACTCTATCTATTTTTCATAAAATCAATTTTCAGTTAGTTCTAGAAAATATCCAATAAACACCTTAACTAAAAAAAATACACATTTTACCAAAAGGCCCCTATATAAGGCTGGTGTTTCGAAATTACATGCAATTAATAGAAAGATACAATCACAACAGGATTTTAATTGAACAGAGCTACCTAAGACAAGATGAGATGTATCAAACCAAAGAGAAAACAGAGATGCTAAAACAAAAGCATATTTTATTTAATTTTTAATTTTTATTTTTGGCTTAACTAACAGTTATTTATTTCTTAAAGTTCTGGAGGCTAAGAAGTCCATGATCAAGATGCTGGAAGCTTAGGTTTCTGGTGAGAGCCCTCTTTTTGACTTGTAGAAAGCTGCCTTCTTTTTTAGTTCTCACATTGCACAGAAAAAGTATGTTTTAAATATGTTTTTATTGATTTTTAGTGAAAGAGGAAGAGGGATAGAGAGATAGAAACATTGATGAGAGAAAAACATCGATCAGCTGCTTCCTGCATCCACCCCCACATCCCCCCCACCCCACCTCCACCTACTAGGGATCGAGCCTCCAACCTAGGTATGTGCCCTACCCGGGAACTGAACCAGTGACCTCTTGGTTTATGGGTTGCTCAACCACTGAGCCACACTGGCTGAGCAGAAAAAGTATAAACTGAGTATCCCCTGAGGAAATCAGCAAAGAGACTTTGGATGCTTATTAAAATTTTAGAAGCAGTCTTGAAAAGATAGACTGTAAGAGTTATTTTGGTATGATAATGATAAATATTAGAATAATTGTACCAGATTCCATTTTCTTTGATGCTTCCTATGTACCCTGTTCTAGTCTAATCACTTTATGCACATTTTCTCATTTCATCCTCACAACACCTTATAAAATAGGTATTATCATCTCAATTTTACAAATGGTAAAACTGATTTGATGAAAAATTAAGTGATTTGATGATTTGCCCAAGATCATACTACTGATAAATGCCAGAGTTAACCTTTAAAACCAGCTTAGTGACTTGCTATTATGTATTCTTTGGGGTTAAAAAAAGAGAGAGATATAATCCATTTTATTCCAGAAATTCCTTAAAGTTACTTTGTTCTATTCAAGTTTGAGGACACTGGATCAGGATAAGCAGAAATTGGTAAGAATGCAAGATTACTGCATATTGTTTTAACACACGAGATTTTTTACAACTTACTGTGAATTTCATATTTTAGAATTACATAAAGCTTTCTTTTTTGTAGTTGATAACCTTGAATAGTTATTCTTAGAATGTTTAATGAAGGGTGTTTATTTTGAAATTTTTTTAAAAAATCACATATTTAAGGAAAAATCACCTAGAGTTTCTGACTTAGTTAACCATGAATTCAGCAAAGACCACATACACTACATGTTTTTCCTGCCCCAGGGACATGATATGTCTTTGAGCCACAGCACTTAAGGAAATAAATGCTAGAACCAGGTACAGAAAATATCTATTAAAAAGATGGACATATATGGGGACATATTAAAAAAATTCAGAGTTGATGCCTGGCTGGTGTGGTTTCTCCCTTCCTTTCTGAAATCAATAAAAATATTTTTTTAAATATTTTTAAATAATAAAAAATATTCAGAGTTGAACCCAAGAGAAAGCCAAGTGGAGATGTGAAATAGATAAAATAATTATAATAACTACCAAGGTAAAAACAGATTACTCAATAAACTCTAAGCTAACAGGATAGGGTTACCACAAAAAGATAACAGACAATGAAAAGAAGTATGGTAGGTCCCATTAGACAGTAAATTTCTATGAATTCATTACTCAAATAGCATAAATTAAAATATTAAAAAAAATAAAAGCCAAATGCCCACAACAGGTTCACCAAAATATAAATAAAAAAAATAAGTAATAAGAAAATCTTGACAGTACATTTTTCATTAAGGCTGAGATTGAGATTGTCAACATTGTGGATAAGACTCAACATGATTATATACTTAATAATTTGATAGTAGTTTATTGGTTGGATTTAATAACTTAAAAAATAAAAAAACTGATTTAATATTTTTAATAATAAAAGGTTAAAAATATTTAACTGCCCTGACTGGTTTGGCTCAGTGGATAGAGCATCAGCCTGCGGACTGAAGGGTCCCAGGTTCAATTCCAGTCAAGGGCATGTACCTTGGTTGTGGGAGCATCCCCAGTAGGGGGTGTGCAGGAGACAGCTGATCGATGTTTCTCTCTCATCGATGCTTCTAACTCTCTATCCCTCTCCCTTCCTCTCTGTAAAAAATCAATAAAAATATATTTTTTTAAAAAAGTGAATCAACTAATGTAGTACAATCTTTTTAGCATTAATTTTTTAAAATCATGTGTTTAATCCAATGTGACCTGATAGTTGAAAGACTTCAGAATATAATACCACTGTGTAAAAATCATTTAAAATGTGCTTTTGGGACTAATGTATGTATTTTCCCCCTTAAAAAAAAAACCCCTAAGATATTATATCTGGCCCTAGCTGGCTTGGCTCAGTGGATAGAGCATCAGCCTACGGACTGAAGGGTCCCAAGTTCGATTCCAGCCAAGGGCACATGCCTGGGTTTCGGGCTCGATTCCCACTAGGGGGGGTGCAGGAGGCAGCCAATCAATGATTCTCTCTCATCACTGATGTTTCTATCTCTCTCTCTTTCTCCCTTCCTCTCTAAAATCAATAAAGAAATTTAAAAAAGATATTATATCTGGTTAAAAACAACAACAAAATAACTTTAAACCGAGCAACAAATATTTGGGCATCTTTTTGATTCTGTTAACTGACATATTATACTGATTATGGAAAAATTCAAAAGGACTGGTTTTCTTAGTAAAATATGAGCATTTAATCAAAATACTTTTTTTTGCAAGATCAATTTTATAATCTGATTATTTTATGTAATATAGACTGTACTAAACATACTTTCAATTACTTTATGTATATTAATATAGACTATACTAAACATTTTTGAATGCCTTACAAATCCTATATAATAAGAGGCTAATATGCAAATTGTCCCCTTTACCTGGAGTTCGACCAGGGGGCGGGGCTGGCTGGCCAACCGCCCATGGCCTTTCCCCCTGGCCAGTCCCGCCCCTGATCGGCCTCCCCCACCCCAATCGAGGAGGGTCAGCCAGACCCCACCCGTGCACGAATTCGTGCAACAGGCTTCTAGTACTTGAACAAGCAAGAATTATTTTCTAAGTGTTACTGTGGAACTTAAAAAACCCAATAACCGAAAGCACTATTTAAAACAACCTCTCAGGTTATTCAGCATTAAATTAACTACCCTTTCTCATATGTTACTTTTAAATTCTAAGTAATTAGATAACTCAAATGAATCAGGCATGTAAGTATAAACTAACAACTTTGGAGGTAGGCCATGGAAATTATGTTGGAGATAATACCTAACTGCATCATGACATCAAAAGATGGACTTTATTAATGACACCCAAATACATATTACTCAAATAATGCTGGTTATGTTTCACATTCATGACACATACATAAAATTTTATGTAAATGAACACTAACTTCTCTCCGTTGGCCCAGGCAAACAAGGTCCCATCCTTACTAAAGGCATAGACTTTGCAATTTTTCCCAGATTCCCTGAAAAGGACAATAAAAAAAGTTTAAATTAATAAGCATTAATACTTAAAAAAACAACTGATTAAAAATTCACAATCTTACTACTAATTTAATAACTAAGAACTTATATAAATTTTAGAAAATAATTCTAAAATGCTTTTGTCTACCAAAATACTTTATCTCTTAAAATGCAGCTTCAAGAAACACTAAAGTAAGCTGGAAATTTATTTTATACCAACTGGTCAATATTAGGGGGGGGGGGGGGGGGGGGAGCTGTTTAGGGTGAATATCTAGTTTGTGTGACAACCCTAAAATGTAAATGAATGTGGAAGTTACCAGCTATCAGCCCTGAAACTGAGAGGGCAAAGGATTTCAAAAGGGAGACTTTGTGAAGAATGTCCCAGACCACTTGCATAAAAAACAATGGTGAATAGAATATCCTCAAGTGGCTAAGAAGTTCCCCTGGATTTATCATATGTAGAGACAGAAAGTATAACATGAGGATCTTCACATTTAATAAATGCAGATGCAGGATTCTGTAGAAAACACTGACTTTTGGCAATATTCTACCAAATGGTTAAAACTCTAAGTACTGTATCTCTCAACTGGAGGTGGCTACTATGATTTCCCAGTGATAGTGAGGATCCAAACAGAAAGTGTATGTGTTTACATGTTGATGTCCATTTTTAGTCACAACATTAGATCAGTACTTCATGGCTAATAAATATTTGAATTATTAAACAACAGTGCATTGAGAACTAACCACTACACCCCTTTTAAACAGGTTATTATCTTTGCATTAATTCATCTGAACATGACATTTGTGTTTCTGCAATCACACAGTAATGGCAGCTTATACTCATTTTGTGGTTACCAAAATATTATTTTTTATCTCTTACAGCTATGACCAAGATGTCCTTCATCCTATATTGTGAAAATCATTTCTGAATCTTAAGGCAGAACTTTACAATTATCATAGTCAATTCCACTCAGGTTTGGGTCTATTATTCTAGCCTACAGAGATGTATTTACATCTTGATTTTTCTCTTTTAAGACACTAGTTATTCCTTACAGCTTAATGGAATGTATGAAGTATAAAACATCATCCTGCCCTAACCGGTTTGGCTCACTGGATAGAGCATCGGCCTGCGGACTGAAGGGTCCCCAGGTTCGATTCCAGTCAAGGGCATGTACCTTGGTTGCGGGCACATCCCCAGTAGGGGGCGTGCAGGAGGCAGCTGATCGATGTTTCTCTCTCATCGATGTTTCCAACTCTCTATCCCTCTCCCTCCCTCTCTGTAAAAAATCAATAAAATATATTTAAAAAACAAACAAAAAAAAACCCCATCATCCTAAGCTATCATTTAAATTAAGTATTAAGAATGCTGCCCTGACTGGTTTGGCTCAGTGGATAGAGCTTCGGCCTGCGGACCAAAGGGTCCCGGGTTCGATTCCAGTCAAGGGCATGTACCTTGGTTGCGGGCATATCCCCAGTGGGGGGTGTGCAGAAGGCAGCTGATCGATGTTCCTCTCTCATCGATGTTTCTAACTCTCTATCCCTCTCCCTTCCTTGCTGAAAAAATCAATAAAAAATATTAAATAATAAAAAAAAAAAGAATGCTGAATGAGCTCTTAAGATCCTGTGGCTCACCAATAGTCCTTCCCTCAAACTAAAATCAACTCATTTATCAGCTGATTTCATAGCTCTTAACCAAAAACACGCTGTCATTATCATCATATAACCCAAAAAACTGTGTCAACCTAGCGGGTTTGGCTCAGTGCATAGAACATTGGCCCGCAGACCCAGTCCCAGATTAAATTCCAGTCAAGGGCACATACCTCGGTTGCACGCTTGATCCCTGGCCCCGGTCAAGGGGCATTCAGGAGGTAACCAATTGATGAGTCTCTCTCACACTGATGTTTCTCTCTCTCTGTCTCTCCTCCCTCCCTTGCACTCTCTAAAATTCAATGGAAAAAATATCCTTGGATGATGACTAACAACAACAACAACAACAACAACAACAACAAAAGACTATCATTTCTCAGATACTTTGCCAAAATCATGATCATAGTTTTATTCTGATGTGTCTGGAAATTCTACTCAGAAAGGAAATGAGTTAAACTTAAAACAATTTGTTCTTGCCCTAGCCCAGTGGTCGGCAAACTGCGGCTCACGAGCCACATGCGGCTCTTTGGCCCCTTGAGTGTGGCCACGAAGTTTCAATCTCACTGAACGTGCGCGCCCGCACGTGATATTTTGTGGAAGAGCCACACCCAAGGGGCCACAGTTTGCCGACCACTGCCCTAGCCGGTTTGGCTCAGTGGATAGAGCGTCAGCCTGGAAAATGAAAGGTCCCAGGTTCGATTCCGGTCAACGGCATATGCCCGGGTTGTGGGCTCGATCCCCAGTGGGGGACTTGCAGGAGGCAGCCGATCCATGATTCTCTCTCATCATTGATGTTTCTATCTCTCTCTCCCTCTTCCTTCCTCTCAGAAATCAATAAAAATATATTTTAAAAAAAATTAAAGTCATCAAAAAAAACACCAATTTGTTCTTAGCAAGCTCTTTTTGATTCTAATAATCAGCCCTTTATATCATGATTATAAACTGTCCTTTTAATAACTTATTCTAGAATAGTGTTTAAGGTTCAAAGCAAGCTTACTAGATTACAGAATCCAGAATTTAATTCTTTTTTTCAATCTTGGCAATTGGGCAATTTTGTCTATTTCCATCTGATATAATCATTTACTTATTTTTAATATATTTTTACTGATTTCAGAGAGGAAGGGTGAGGGAGAGAGAAATATCAATGATAAGAGAGAATCATTGAGTGGCTGCCTCCTGCACTCCCCCTACTGGGGATTGAGCCCACAACCCGGGCATGTGCCCTTGACCAGAATCAAACCCCAGACCCTTCAGTCCACAGGCCAATGCTCTCTCCACTGAGCCAAACTCGCTAGGGCCTTCTAGTATAATCTTTTAAATGAAAAACAAAATATACATACCAAAAAAAAAGAAAGAGTATGATAACCCACCAATGTACTTATCACCAAGCTTAAATAATTAACTCATGGCCAATTTTATTGAATTTACTCCCTACCTTTATATTTAATGCCAGAATATATTTTTTAATTTAAAACAAAATCGTTATTTTTAAGATTATTAGAGATGTCCCCATTGCCCTACCCCCCACAATGGCCCCCTCCACCCGGTTCCCACCCTGCTCCAGGCCTTCACCACCCTATTGTCTGTGTCCATAGGCAATGCATATATGCATATAAAATCATTGGTTAATCTCTTACTGCCTCCCCTCCCCATGTCCCTCTGAGATTTGTCAGTCTGTTCCATGTTCCCATGCCTCTGATTCTATTTTATTCACCAGTTTATTCTGTTCATTAGATTTCTTGTTCATTTATTTTGATTTTTAGATTCAATTGTTGATAATATGTATTTATAGCCATTTTATTATTCATATTTTTATCTTTTTTTGGTCTTCTTCCTCTTCTTAAAGAATACCCTCCAACATTTCATGTAATACTGGTTTGGTGGTGATGAACTCCTTTAGCTTTTTCTTGTCTGTGAAGCTCTTTATCTGACATTCAATTCTAAATGATAGCTTTGCTGGGTAGAGTAATCTTGGTTGTAGGTCCTTGCAATTCATCACTTTGAATATTTCTTGCCACTCCCTTCTGGGCTGCAGTTTCTGTTGAGAAATCAGCTCACAGTCATATGGATGCTTCTTTGTAGGTAACTAACTGCTTTTCTCTTGCTGTTTTTAAGATTCTCTTTGTCATTATCCCTTGGCATTTTAATTATGATGTGTCTTGGTGTGGGCCTCTTTGGGTTCCTCTTGTTTGGGACTCTGTGCTTCCTGGACTTGTAAGTCTATTTCTTTCACCAGGTAGGGGAAGTTTTCTGTCATTATTCCTTCAAATAGGTTTTCAATATCTTGCTCTTTCTCTTCTCCTTCTGGCACCCTCATAATGCGAATGTTGGTATGCTTGAAGTTGTCCCAGAGACTCCTTATACTATCTTCATATTTTTGGATTCATTTTTCTTTTGCTCTTCTGATTGGGTATTTTTTGCTTCCTCATATTCTAAATAATTGATTTGGTTCTCGGGATGCTCTATTCTACTGTTGAATACCTGTAAATTATTCTTTATTTCAGTTACTGTATGTTTTATTTCTGACTGGTCCTTTTTCATGTCTCAGATTCTCATTAAGATCCTTAAAAGTCTCACTAGGTCCCTTGAAGCTCTCATTAAGTCCCTTGAGGCTCTCATTAAGATCCTTGAGTAAACTTATAACCATTGTTTGAACTCTGTGTCCAGTAGTTTGCTTGCTTCCATTTCTTTCATTTGTTTCTATGCATTAGGTAGAGCTGCTACATCTCCTGGAATTGGTTGAGTGGCCTTGTGTAGTTGGGTGTCCTATAGGGCCCAGTAGCTCAGCCTCCCCAGTCTCCTGAGCTGGGAACTTAAGGTGTTCCCCTTTGTGGGCTGTGTGCACAGTCTTGTTGTAGTTGAGCCCTGACTGCTGTTGGCATCACTGGGAAGAATTGACCTCTAGGGCAGTTGGCTGTGAAGACCAGCTGCAACTAGAGTGGAACAGCTTCTGTAAAGGAGACACTCCTATAGAGCAGGACTTGCTTCAGTGGGGCTTTGATGCTCACTGAGTCTGCCTCTTGAGTGCGTTGCTTGTGGATGTTTAGAATTATAATCTGATATGGTCTGAAGCTGTCTACTGTGTGCACTGGCTCTGGGGCCTCCGGGAGATGCAAAATCAGCCACTGCTTAGGGCCACAAGGCAGGAGCTACAGAGGGATCTTCAGATGGCTGCTACTTGTATTGAGCTTGGAATTGCCCAGGTGAGGCCCAGCTATTAAGCAATGCAGGCTGGTGCTAGTGCTGGGTTTTGGGCCTTTTACTGATAGGTTTGGGGCATGCTGACACCAGCTGCTGCTTGTTTGAGAGGTTTTAGCAAGGTCTGAAGCCTGCACCAGGACAGGCTGTTCATATGGAAAAGCCACTGCCAACAGCTTTGGTGGGGCTGCAAATTGAATGAGGTGGGGGTCTCAGGGAATCACCAGGGCAGAGCAAACAGTGTGGGCCATGCTGATGGAAACTCAGATATGGCTGCCAGTCAGCTCTGTGACAGGGTAGGTCCCAGCACAGAAACAATGACCCCTGTGAGCACCCCCATTTGGGAGAAAGTCACCCCCAAGTTCCTACCCTGATGCCAGACAGTCCAGTTCCTCCTCGTATGTCCCTGGATCCCCCAAGCCGCTGCCTGGAAGTAGAATCATGTAAGAACTGCCTGAGGCTCCAGCAGTTGTGTGTCACTCAGACACAATCCAGGCTGGTTTTTACAGTATGAAGTTAGGGGGACCCTTAACTTCCCAGCTCTGGGATCCTGGGCTGGGGGTCTGGTATGGGGTTGGGACCCCTTGCTTCTCATGGGAGGCCTCTGCAGCTGGGATATCCCTCCTGATTAAAAACATGCCACACATGGGTGACCAGCCTGTTCTGTGCCTCCACCCCTCCTATCAGTCTCAATGTACTCTCTTTTTTAGTTGTAGAACTTCCATTCAGCCAGATTTCAGGTGGTTCTGAATGATGGTTGTTCTGTATTTTAGATGTAATTTTGATGTGGTTGTGGGAGGCGGTACCAGCTTTACCTATGCCACCATCTTGGTTCCCTCACCTCAATGCCAGAATATTTTAAAGCAAAACCAATCTCATATCATTTTACCCTATAGTTTAGTATACATCTCTAAATGATGAGGACATTTTATTTTTTTATTTTTTTTTAAATATATTTTATTGATTTTTTACAGAGAGGAAGGGAGAGAGATAGAGAGTTAGAAACATCGATGAGAGAGAAACATCGACCAGCCGCCCCCTGCACATCTCCCACTGGGGATGTGCCCGCAACCCAGGCACATGCCCTTGACCGGAATCGAACCTGGGACCCTTCAGTCCACAGGCTGACGCTCCATCCACTGAGCCAAACCGGTTTCGGCGATGAGGACATTTTAAAAAACATATTCACCATCATGCCACTTCATCTCACAATATCAACAATAACTCCTTACTATCATTTAATACCTGGTACTGAATATGTGGTTTTTTAAAAGCTCCTCACGTCATTCAATAAATATCCAATAAATCTGAGAACCATTCATCCAAAAGCTTCATTAGAGCCAGGTTTTGTTGTTGTTTTCTACCTTCATAGAAGGTAAGTAAAGGGTGTCCCAAAATTCACGCAAGAAGTAATTTTGATAGAAAACACAGGTTTATAATTTAAAAATTGTAAATTTTTTATTGATTCATAAAGTATACAGTATAGGGTTATGTATGGAATAGCACATCGGGTAAATGGCCTCCACGGCTTTGCTGGCACATGCGCAAAGCCGTGGTCTTCATTGGTCTTCATTGTCCCTGCTCCTGGGCCATAATTGGTACTTGGTAATGCTTATCAAATTGAAGGGATTGAAATCAAAGGGCAACAGATATTAGAATCTGATTCAATAAACCAAGTAAAATTAGGCTTTTATTTTTTGTTGTTGTTAATGCTCACGCAAAATTCAAATCTTACGTGAATTTTGGGACATCCTTTACCATGTCATAATGCCTCCTTGTTCTACTCTTAATGATGCTGAGATTGTACTGGACTCATTATGTGCCTTCTCAAGACCCACCTAACCTTTCCCGCTCCCAGGCATCAGCTATTCAATGAAGAGACCACCTCATCTCCTAACACCACTGGTTGTCTCAGACTCTTCAGGAGTGAGGGCCATATTTCAGCATGGCTTCCATTATGCCAAATGCAGTAGCAGGAAGAGGAGCTCTGGCATTCAGATACAACCCTAACACACCAAGAGAAGCTGTGGCTGTAGATACACTTCTTACCCTTCTCCACGCAGATTGTTTAGAAGCACAGTGGTTCCATATAGCCTCTTTGGAGACATTCTGCATTACCAAGCAACCTGGCTGTACTCTGGAAATCTGTGGTCCGCTCAGTGTACCCCATACCATATTTGCTTTCACTTCTTTAGCTCATTTCCTATCCCCCTCATTCTTGAAGCTTTAGACTGCATACGGCAACGAAGTGCAGCACAAAAACTTTGGCACAGATTCCTGTTGTCTACAGTAGTGCTTTTCAAATCACCTGAGGATTAACAACAACAACAAAAATTCCACTTCTTGGCCCCCACCTCAGATTTAATAAATCAGAAAATCTGGGGAGAACCAAGATAAACATATGTACTCACAACCACAGTGCCTCTCACAACCACATCAAAATTACATCTAAAATACAGAACCACCATCACCCAGAATGCCTGAAAGCTGGCTGAATGGAAGTCCTACATCTAGAGAAGTAAACACTCTGAGAATGGTAGGAGGAGCAGAGGCGCAGAACGGGCTGTACCAGCACCCACGTGTACCACTTTTTTAATCGGGAGGGAAATCTTCTATGTGGAGGCCCCTGTAAGGAGCAAGGGGTCCCAGTCCCACACCAGACACCCAGCCCAGGATCTCAGCACTAGGAAAAGAAGTACCCATAACTATGGGCTGTAAAAACCAGCAGGGATTGTGGCTAAGTGACACAGAGGATGCTGGAGACCCATCTGTTCCTCTTAAAGGGCTGGCACATGAACCGAACTAACAAGGTCCTGCTTTCTCTGAGCTCCAGCAACAGGGCGAGGCTCTGGGGGACACAGACACATACGAGGAGGAACTGCAAAGTCTGGCATTGGAGCAGAAACTCAGGGGCAGTTTTCTCCCTGAAAGACATGCTTGCAGGGGTCATTGTTCCCATGCTGGGAACTCCCAGGTCGCAGGGCTGGTTGGCAGCCATTTCTGTTTGCTCCACCCTGGTGATTCCCTGAGACCCCGACCCATCCAATTTGCAGCCCCACCCAACCTGTATGCAGCAGCTTTTGCATATAAATGGCCTGTCCTTGCCCAGGCTTCACACTTTACTAAACTCTCTCAAACAAACTACAGCTGGGCCAGGAGCCCCAAATCTATCAATAAAAGGCTCAAGACCTGGCACTAGCACCAGCCTGCATTGCTTCACAGCTTGGCCTCCCCTGGGGACTTACAACCACGATATAAATAGGAGGAATCTACAGATCTGTCTGTAGCTCCTGCCATATAGCCCCAGGCAGTGGCTAACTTTGCACAGCCCTAGAGACTCAAGAACCAGTAAACCCAGTGGTCAGTGTCAGGCCATACCAGATTATAACAATACACATCCACAAGCAACACATTCAAGGGGCAGACTCAGTGAGCCCCAAAGCCCCACTGAAACAAGTCCTGCTCCATAGGAGTATCTCCTGCACAGAAGTTCTTCCACTGAAATCACAGTTGGTCCTCACAGCCAATTGGCTGGGAGGTCAATTCCTCCCAGTGATGCCAACAGCAATCAAATCTCAACTATAAGACTGTGCACAGAGCCCACAAAGAGGCACACTTAGAGTGCCCAGCTCAGGTGACCAGGCTCTTTAGGACACCTACTACACAAGGCCACTCTACCAACTCAAAGACACATAACAGTTCTACCCAATACATACAAACAAACACAGAGAAGCAGCCAAAATGTGGAGACAAAGAAACATGTAACAAATGACAGAAATAGAAGAAAGCAAACTACTGGATGTAGAGTTCAAAACCACAGTTATAAGGTTACTCAAGAATCTTCATGAGACTTTCAAGGGACTAAGTGAGACTTTCAAGGATCTTAGTGAGAATGCCAAAAAAATGGGAAAATGAACCAGTCAGAAATTAAGCATATATTGACTGAAATAAAGAATAATATATAGGGGCTCAACAGAAGAGTATCCCAAGAATCAAATCAATGACTTGAAATATGAGGAAGCAAAAAACACCCAATCAGAAGAGCATATAGAAAAAGAATCCAAAAATATGAAGATAGTGTAAGACAAGCATATCAAACTGAAAGGCTGACATGGGCCAAATAAACAAGGTTTAAGTTGATGTGGGCCGCAAAAAAAAACAAAAGCTTCAATTTTCATAGAAACGTAGGTTTATTTCGATAGAGACATGCTGAATACAAAGGGCTGAAATAAAGGAGTAATCCTTAACATAAAATAATAGAACATTTTAATAAA
>NW_005356635.1:4467080-4473499 GCF_000412655.1 Myotis brandtii
GGCCAAAAATTCATGCCCTGGGGGGGGGGGTCCCTCAGCCCAGCCTGCACCCTCTCCAATCTGGGACTCCACAGACATCCCTCTCACAATCTGGGACTGCTGGCTCCTAACTGCTCGCCTGCTGGCCTGATTGACGCCTAACTGCTTCCCTGCCAGCCCAATCGCCCCCAACTGCCCTCTACTACCACGACCTGCTTCCTCCACCGGGACTCACCTCCTCCGCACGAGGCGGCGGAGATGCCAGAACCGGAGCAGCCACCGGGCCCCGCCTCCACTGTGCGTGGGGCCATCTTGTGGCGGCCATCTTGTGATGACATAACATGCAAGGGCCACCTAGGCTTTTATTAGTATAGACAGTATAGATGGTGGCCATCTTGTGATGATGTCATGTGCAAGGGCCACCTAGGCTTTTATTAGTATAGATTATATATAATAGGATATTGTAAAAATTAAGTTATGAAATTTTTATTAAAACGTTTCTTACATATCGTTATATTGTCTGGGCCGCAAAAATATTCATTGTGGGCTGCATACGGCCCATGAACCACACAAGTTTGACATGCTTGATGTAAGGAGCCTCTGGAACAATTTCAAGCATACCAACATTTGCATTATGGGGGTGCCAGAAGAAGAGAGAGAGAAAGATATTGGAAACCTACTTGAAGAAATGACAGAAAAGTTCCCCTACCTGGTGAAAGAAATAGACTTACAAGTCCAGGAAGCACAAAGAGTCCCAAACAAGAGGAACCCAAAGAGGCCCACACCAAGACACATCATAATTAAAATGCCAAGGGATAATGACAAAGAGGGAATCTTAAAAGCAGCAAGAGAAATGCAGTTAGTTACCTACAAGGGTGTGTCTATATGACTGTGAGCTGATTTCTCAACAGAAACTGCAGCCCAGAAGGGAGTGGCAAGAAATATTCAAAGTGATGAATTGCAAGGACCTACAACCAAGATTACTCTACCCAGCAAAGCTATCATTTAGAATTGAATGTCAGATAAAGAGCTTCACAGACAAGAAAAAGCTAAAGGAGTTCATCACCACCAAACCAGTATTACATGAAATGTTGGAGGGTATTCTTTAAGAAGAGGAAGAAGAACAACAACAACAAAAGATAAAAAATATGAATAATAAAATGGTTATAAATACATATTATCAACAATTGAATCTAAAAATCAAAATAAATGAACAAGAAATCTAATGAACAGAATAAACTGGTGAATAAAATAGAATCAGAGGCACGTAAATGGAACAGACTAACGATTCTCAGAGGGAAACGGGTGAGGGGACAGGAAGAGATTAACCAAAGATCTTATATGCATATATGCATTACCCATGGACAGAAACAATAGGGTGGCAAAGGCCTGGGGTGGGGCGGGAACCGGGTGGTGGGGGAACATGGGGAAAAAAAGAGGGACATCTGTAATACTCTCAACAATAAAGATTAAAGAAAAAAAGAAAATCTGGGAAGAGATCAGCAATCTGTGTTTAAACAAGCTTTTCAGATGTTTCTGATGCATGCTAAAGTTTTAGAACTACTGATTTTTTTAGAATCATCAAAAAGTGATGGTCTAATCCCATCACTCCTTTTACATTACTGGAATTCTTCTTTACAAAAGTTATCCTCATCAACAATTTGGTTACTCTGAAAAAGTTTTACGGAAAAGGTAAGATAAACGCTAATTTCTTTTTATTGATCAACTAGAGGCCCGATGCACGAAATTCGTGCAAAAGTAGGCCTTCCTTCCCCTGGCTGCCAGCACCAGCTTCCCTCTGGCACCCGGGACCCAGGCTTCCCTCCAGCCACTGGCAGGCACCAGGACCTGGGCTTCCCTTGCAGCCCTGGCTTCGTCCAGAAGGTCGTCTAGTCTAATTAGCATATTATACTTTTATTATTATAGATTTTCAAAGTAATGACCGAGAACCACATCAATCTTTAATTGTTGACCAATAAGTTTTAGAGGAAGGGTTTTGGGGCAAGTGTTTATATACCTGACATGTCTTAATTCTTTTAGTCATAATTCTTCTTTTTAAAAAATGTTTTTAAAAATTGATTTTAGAGAGAGAAGAAGGGAGAGAGAAAGAAAGAACAACACTGATGTGACAGAAAAATATTAATAAGTTGCCTCCTGCACATGGCCCAATCGGGGATCAAACCTGCAAACCCAGATATGTGCCCTGACCGGGAATCCATCTCACCACTTTTTTGTATGGGAGGACACTCTAACCAACTGAGCCACCTGGCCAGGGCAGTCATAATTCTTTGGAATGCTCAAACTTTCCCATCTTAGGTTGGAGTGAACCCCTTCAAGTTGACTTCTATGATCCTTTAACAAAACTCTATTAGTCTTTTATAGCTTCCTTGCTTTCAGGCACTAGATGTCTCTAGCTCAACTTGCAAATTTTCTGTCCTAGACCTGGAGTCAGCCACTTCTCTAAGAGACAGGTCATTTTAGTGAAGAATGGTGTTTAGAGATTACAATCTGTGATGCAGAGGTATTCTCTGCCGCTAGGTTATCACTATTTCTAGACCTTTTCAGTGGACAGAACTAGGAAGTACAAGTGATTTTATGAAAAAAAATCATGAATAAAATTAATTTTTTTAAAAATCACGAATTCATATTGACAAATGCTGTTATGTTGGAAATCTTGGTTCCTTAATAACACTGTTTTATCCTATAATACATTTGAAATGATAGTATCAACTTTGTGTTAATAAAACTATTAAATGCATTTAAGAATTTTTCAGGTCATCATTTAGTTATGCTACCCACTTAACATAAAGCAAGGTTCACTTGTTTCCACTTTATTATTTTTCTTAAATTTAAAACAATACCATGGTCCAAAGTCAAAACTATATATACACCAAAGTTCATTCACAGACCTATCCCTTGAGTCCTGTAATTCTCTTTCCACCTATAGATAATCACTTTGGTTCATTTTTGGTTTGCCCATTCATTGTTCCTTTTTGAGAAAAATACATCTATACCTATTTTAGTTGTATATTATATAGATACTAGAGGCCCGGTGCATGAAATTCGTGCACTGGAGGGGGGAGGGGGGATCCCTCAGCCCAGCCTGCGCCCTCTTGCAGTCCAGGACCCCTTGCTCCTTACTGCCGCCTGCTCGCTGCTCCTTACTACTCGGCTCACTGCTCCTCAGCGCTGCCACAGAGGCAGGAGAGGGTCCCATCACCACCGCTGCGCTTGCCAGCCGTCAGCCTGGCTTCTGGCACTGACCACCAGGGGCAGCTCCTGTGCTGAGCATCTGCCCCCTGGTGGTCAATGCACATCATAGTGACCAATCATTCTGGTCGTTCCACCGTAAAGGTCACTTAGGCTTTTATTATATAGATATTCATTCTTTCCTTCCTTTATTATGCCTTCTTCATTTTGTGATTTCATGAAAATTATAGGCAGTGTTTTTTGTAAGTTTTTCCTCATTCTCTAAGACAAAATTCTTCAAAGGTAGTGGTTGATCTCAATTACACTATTGTCTACACCAGTGGTTCTCAACCTTCCTAATGCTGCGACCCTTTAACACAGTTCCTCATGTTGTGGTGACTCCCAACCATAAAATTATTTTTGTTGCTACTTCATAACTGTAATTTTGCTACTGTTATGAATCGTAATGTAAATATCTGATATGCAGGATGTATTTTCATTGTTACAAATTGAACATAATTAAAGCATAGTGATGAATCACAAAAACAATATGTAATTGTGTTTTCCGATGGTCTTAGGCGAACCCAAAGGGGTCACAACCCACAGGTTGAGAAATGCTGGTCTACACCTTTTCTTTTAAACATGCTTAAGCTATTATTTTCAAATCTAAAGATCATTTTTCTTGATAGAATACATGCATTCTTTCCAACTTCTGTTAATATAATACAATGTGCCACAAGAAACTAGCCGTTTTTTCTCCTTCTCAGAATATAACAACAACAAAAATAATTTAGAGTGTATTACATAGTTCCAGCTAACATCACTCAAACCATACCTTGGAAGCACTGTACTCTCTGTAAAATGTGGTGGTCCATTCACCATGTACAGTCCTTCTGATCCTCGGACTAAAGAAATAAAATGAAAAGAATCACCATGACTTTGTTAATAAATAGTTACCACAAATGTCTTAAGAAACAAAAAGCTTTCTGTCAAAATATTAATAAAATTATGAAACATTTCTTAGACTTATAGAATGTTAGTGTGAAAAGGGCACAATTTTCTTACCCTATTGCAGGAAATAATATAACTGCTGAGAATAAATAGGTAATGCAATAGATTGAATGTTTGTGTTCACCCCAAATCCTCAAGCTGACACCCTAATCCCAAGGTGATATTTGAAGGTGGGGTCTTTGGGAGGTAGTTAGATCACAAGGGCAGAGCTCTCATAAATGGGATGGATTAGTGCTCTTGTAAGAAGAGCCTAGAGAGCTAGCTAGCTCTCTGCCATGTCAGGACACAATAAGTAGTTGGTAGTCTACAACCTGGAGTAGGGCCCTCACTAGAACCCAACCATGCTGGCACCCTGATCTCAGACTTCCAACCTCTAGAACTGTGAGAAATAAATTTGTTGTTTATAAGCTACTCAATTTGTTATAGCAGTCCAAAATAAGACAGGTAATACCCCTCATTTCTTTTCCTATAAAGCATATTCATTTAGTCTCTAAGGAGATTACTTCAATAAATCCACTTTTACTATTTTATAAGAAATACTAGAGGCCCGGTGCACGAAATTTGTGTAAGGGGGGGTCCCTCAGCCTGGCCTGCACCCTCTCCAATTCGGGACCCCCCCAAGGGATGTCCGACTGCCTCTCACAATCCAGGACCGCTGGCTCCTAACTGCTCGCCTGCTTACCTGCCTGATCGCCCCTAACCCCTCTGCCTGCCTGCCTGATTGATCCTAACCACCTCTGCCCGCCTGATCGCCCCTAACTGTTCCCCTACCGGCCTGATCGCCCCAAACTGCTCCCCTGCTGGCCTGATCGCCCCTAACCGCCGCTGCATCGCCCAGCACCCAGGCTTCCCTCCCTCTAGCTGTTCGCAGGCACCTGGGACTCGGGCTTCTCTCCAGGCACCCAGGACCCGGGCCAGCTTCACCTGGGCCGGCCACAGCCACAGGGGACCGTGGGCAGGCAGTTTTGCCTGGGCCCCAGCTGCAGGAGCCCGGGACCGCAGGGCGGGCGGCTTGTCCCTCTCCTGGGCCACAGGCTGGCTGGTCCTCATTCCTCTCTCATGAGCTCATTTCTGCCTGGCTGGTACCCATTCCTCTCTCCCCAGTGTTGAGTGTCTGAGCAGTTCTAGCGTGAGGGCATGCAGGTGTGACAACCATTTGCATATTAGCTCTTTATTATATAGGATATGCAAGTACACTGAGATACAACATTCATACTTGTATTCCTTCATTCAAATGAAAAAAGTGATTTTAGTGTTATATTTTCACATTTCTATAAATATTTATTTATTGATTTTTAGAGAGAGAGAGGGAGAGAGAAACATCAATTTGTTGTTACACTTATTATGAATTTATTGGTTGCTTCTTGTGTGTGCCCTGACCAGGAATCAAGCCTGCAACCTCCGCATATTAGGATGATGGCTCTAACCAACTGAGTTACCTGGCCAGAGCTATTTTTACATATTTAATCTCATTTTCAGAATGTGTTGATGTTGGAAACAGAATTAGAAACTGAGTCTAAGTTCAATTTTCTTTGTATCAGCTTAATTTTTCAAGTAACTTTTACAAATAACAACTCAAAATCTTAACTGTTATTCGTGAAAATGTAATTCTGCTATAATAGAAAGAACCTGAACTCAAAGGCAGACTTTTGTTTCTATCTGGCTGTGAATCCCTGGCTATATCACCTCTAAATCTGTTCCCTAATCTGTAAAAATGAAAACATTAGAACAGAGGGTGGCTGTGTGCTTTATATAAACTAGAGGCCCAGTGCACCGATCGGGGCCAGGCCAGCTGGAGGGAGGGGCTGCGGGAGGTTGACCGGCCACAGTGCGTGTTACAGTGACCGGTTGTTCCAGTCACTTGGCTTTTATATCCTATACTAGAGGCCTGGTGCAAAAAAATTTGTGCACTCGGGGGGGAGGGGGGGTCCCTCAGCCCAGCTTGTGCCCTCTCGCAGTCTGGGACCCCTCAGGAGATAACGACCTGCTGGCTTAGGCCTGCTCCTGGGTGGCAGAGGGCAGGCCCAATCCCTAGGTGCAGCCCCTGGTCAGGCTCAGAGCAGGGCCGATTGGGGAGTTGGGGCGCCGCCCCCTGTCATGCACAAAGCAGGGCGTATCGGGAGGTTGCGATGCCACCCCTAGTCACGCTCAGGGTAGGGCCGATTGGGGGGTTGGGGCACCGCCCCCTGTCACACTCAAGGCAGGGTCGATGGGGAGGTTGCGGCGCCACCCCCTGTCAC
>NW_005356635.1:4474516-4478430 GCF_000412655.1 Myotis brandtii
CCATCTTGGCTGACAGTTAATTTGCATAAGGATATGCTGATTAGCCAATGGGAAGGGTAGCGGTCGTACGCTAATTACCATGTTTCTCTTTTATTAGTGTAGATAATAAAAGCCTAGGTGGCGTCATGCCCTCACGCAATGCCCTCGCGCAACACTGCCACAAGATGGCTGCCCACACAGTGGAGGCGGGGCCCGGTGGCCGCTCCGCGTGGTGAGGCCTGAGGGTCCCGCGGCTCTGCACGGCATGGAGGCCAGTCCCAGCGTCTCCGCCGCCTCACGCATAGGAGGCAGGTCCCCGCAGAGGAGGCGGGTCATGGAAGGGGAGGGCAGTTGTGGGCGATCAGGCCAGCAGAGGAGGGCAGTGTGGGCAATCAGGCCGGCAGGGGAGGGCAATTGGGGACGATCAGGCCAGCGAGGGAGGGCAGTTGGGGACAATCGGGCCAGCAGAGGAGGGCAGTTGTGGGCAATCAGGCTGGCAGTGGAGGGCAGTTGGGGGCGATCAGGCTGGCAGGGGAGAGGATAGAGGACAATCAGGCTGGCAGGCAGAAGCAGTTAGAGGTAATCAGGCAGGCGAGTGGCTAGGAGCCAGTGGTGCCGGATTGTGAGAAAGATGTCCCTGAGGGATTGGGCCTAAACTGGCAGTCAGACATCCGCCAAGACGACCCAGATTGGAGAGGGTGCAGGCCAGGCTGAGGGACACACACACACACACACACACACACACACACACGAATTTCGTGCACCGGGCCTCTAGTATATAGATGATGACATCAAAATACAGTATATATTCAAAGCTCTTAAAAATGTAAGGCATGCCCGGGCAGCATGGCTCAGTGGTTGAATGTCAACCTATGAACTAGGTCACAGTTTGATTCCTGGTCAGGGCACGTGCCTAGCTTGCAGGCTCCATCCCAGTGTGGGATGTGTGGGAGGTAGCCAATCAATGATTCTCTCTCATTATTTATCTTTCTAGCTCTCTCTCCCTCTTCCTTCCTCTCTGAAATCAATAAAAATGTAAGGCATTATTAATATATTTATACTTTCTCAAACTAAGAAAGCAAGTGGGATTAGACACATTCATTTACAAAGTCCCCAATGATAGTAATGTCCTAAAATATTGTGTGAACAAAATTCAAGATTTAATAAGCATAAACATCTATAGAACTAGATTATACTTTTGAAAACGGCTGAATTAGAAGCTTCTAAAGCTGAACCAACTAAATTCATTCAATATTCAACAAATGCTTATTGGGGGAAAACAACAACAGGAACAAAAAACTACCTCTCAGAGCCTATGTTGAAATACTGGAAAGGTACAACAGGGAGAAAAATCAGCCTCATCCCTGACCTCATTAATCAAACAATTAGTCAAATATATGGAATTCTATTACTGTTTAGTGCTACAAAGGAAAGATATAAGGGACTAATAGAGTGAATAATAAAGTTTTTTAAATGGAAGGTTATGGAACATGTCCTTGATTAAGTAATTTGTGTGCTGACATCTGAAGGCTGAATACCAGCTAACAAGCAAAGAGAACAGGAACAAGTGCAAAAACTCCATGACCAAACATCAGAGGAAGGGAAAGAAGGCATGTGTGGCTAGAAGGAGATGGAGTTGGGGAATAAAAAAGGGCTCAGACCAAGCAGAATTTTGTGGCCTAAGTTTGGCAGTACTGGTCTCTCACCGTAGCCTAAGAATGGTGGGAGACTTTAAGAGGATTTTAAGCAGATTTTAAAAACCAGATTTGCATTTTGAAAAGGTTGGTTTAGAGAATAAACTAGAAGGGAGTAAAAGTGGATGTGAAGAGACTAATCAAGGCTGTTCTACAGTAGCCCCACAGGAGAGATTAAGAAAACTTGGGCTAGGGTGGGGCAGTGGAAATGGAAGGCAGAGAATGAGTGTTCAATATGTAAAATATAAAACTAACAGGACTTATCCTAGAGATTTACTATTTTATGAGCTAGAGTTACTATTTTATGAGCTAGAATTCAGCAACAACATAAGAGCTGAAAAGAAGAAAAGTTTTACTGAGGTCCATGGCCACAATTACAGCTGCTTCCTTTTCTGCCAGCTATTCACAAATCTTCCACTCTTCTCTTGGTTACTGGTAGAGAGGGGCCACTCCTGGCTCCAACTTTAGTCCATATTTCCTTTTCCTTCTCCATGGACAGTTCTCAGATCACTAATATTCTATCTGAGAATTAATTAACTCAATTTTTAGCTATCAAAAGTAATATAATTTTCACTCCCAAAGAAAATAATTTAAAGTTAGAATGAAAGTAAAAGAACTTGCCCGGCCAGTGTGGCTCAGTGGTTGAGTGTCGATCTATGAACCAGGAGGTCATGGTTTGATTCCCAGTCTGGGCCCATGCCTGGGTTGCAGGTTCATTCCCCAGTGTGGGGTGTACAGGAGGCAGCTGATCAATGTTTCTCTTCATCATTGATGTTTCTATCTCTCCCTCCCTCTCCCTTCCTCTCTGAAATCCATAAAGAAATACATTTAAAATATAAAAAAAGCCCTAGCCGGTTTGGCTCAGTGGATAGAGCATTGGCCTGCAGACTGAAGGGTCCTAGGTTCAATTCCGGCCAAGGGCACATGCCTGGATTGTGGGCTCGGTCCCCAGTAGGGGGCGTGCAGGAGGCAGCTGATCATTGATGTTTCTATCTCTCTATCCTTCTCCCTTCCTCTCTGAAATCAATAAAAACATTTTAAAAAGTAAAAAAAAACCCTAGCCGGTTTGGCTCAGTGGCCTGTAGCATGAAGGGTCCCACGCTCGATTCCAGTCAAGGGTATGTACCTCGGGTGCAGGCTTGATCCCCGGATCCGGTTGGGGCACATTCAAGAGGCAATGAATGGATATGAGGTGTCTCTCTCATGTCATGTTTCTCTCTGTCTCTCCCCCTCCCCTCCACTCTCTCTAAAAATCAATGGAAAAATATCCTCGGGTGAGAATTAACAAAAAAATAATAAAAATTAAAACTATGAAGTTCAATTCTTTAGCATGAAAATTCTTTTTTCTTTCTTTCTTTCTTTTTAGACTGTCAGGCCACAAACCATTCTCAGTGCCAACGGTTCTGAGCACTGAGTGTAGAAATAGCCACTTCCTCTGTGCCCGGGCGTCACAGGTGCAGCAGGCAGCCGCATCTGTGGCGCCGGCAGGTCCAGCACCCACAGGGCAGCGAAAATTCTTTTTTTATATAATATATTTTTATTGATTTCAGAGAGTAAGGGAGAGGGAGAGAGAGACAGAAACATCAATGATGAGACAGAATCGTAACCTCTTGGTTCATTGGTCAACACTCAACCACTGAGCCACACTGGCAGGGCTAGCATGAAAATTCTTAATCACTTCTTGGCCTTTTGACTATTCTCTTACTACACAGGCAAAATGATGCTATTTCTTATCATCAAAATCAATCATCTGCTGCAATATCACATACCATACATTATGGTTTAAAAGAGAACAGGAGATTCTTTTCTTAATACTGTAATTAAGTTTTTAACAAACATTTGAGGGATTAATAAAAAATGACTTTCCCAAACTAAGGAGTTCAGTTACCAGATTTCACTTTAACTAGGTTATTTAACATTTTGTTAGCCTAATGATGTCCCTCCCACAAGCTGCAGTGGCAACTGCACACACTGAGAGCTCTCTTTCAGAAACCACATACAGGCATAGGAAAACAAAATGGCATATCGCCAATGTAGTCCCAATGAAGCTGCAATGTAATTAGAAAATATGCCATCCTATCTAATAATAGACAAACATGGTAATTAACCGTACCTCCGACACGCTTCCCATTGGCTAATCAGGACGATATGCAAATTAACTGCCAACCAAGATGGCGGCCGGTAGCCAGGCAGCTGAAGCGAACAGGAGGCTTGCTTGCTCCAGTGATGGAGAAAGCCAAG
>NW_005356635.1:4479606-4486155 GCF_000412655.1 Myotis brandtii
GCGGGGTGAGGGGCCCCCCCCCCCCGAGTGCACAAATTTTTGTGCACCGGGTCTCTAGTATGGTGATATAATCAAACCATGTTTTATTGACTTAACTGCTGACCCCATATGCTTGAGGTGACTGGCAAAAAAGAAAAAGAAAAAAGCTTTGCCCAACTTGGCTTATGTTCTCATGGCACTTGTAATTAGTGACCTTGGTCCTCATACTTGTATTACCATTATCACTGACCACAATGCTTACCTGGGGAAAACTGAAATTTCAGGATTTTCGAAACAACTAGTACAAGGCTTTCTTTCCTTTTCTAAATTCTTATTTCATACCTACACCCCAAACTAAGATAGGCAAAAGACCCCAAAGGAGTTGCCAGACTAAATGCTTGTGTTCTCCATCCCTCAAATTCATATGTTGAAATTTAATCCCTAATTCAATCGCATTTAGAGGTGAGATCTTTGTGAGGTAACATAAGTGTCCTTATAAAAGAGACTTCAGGGAGGTCCCCTGCCTCTCCCACCATTTGAGGACACAGAGGAATCAGGACATGAGTGCTCCTGTAGACACTGTATCTACAGGTGCCTTTATCTTGAACTCCCTGGTCTCTAGACTATGAGAAACAAATTTCTATTATTTATAAGCTGTGATCTTTTATTATAGGAGCCCAAATGGACTAAAACAGAAATGGGGGGAGTGGGGAGTGGAAATCCCACCTAACCCACAGTCTTTCATGTAGATTAATCCAAATCTTACAAGGCAACACTTGACAGAGAAGTCAGTGTGAAAAGGGTCATGTCTTTCCTGCTCAATTAGCATTCAGTCTCATATGGTTTTTAATTCCTGGTTTGAGTATGTTTCTGGAGAAGTGAAAATCTTGAGTCAAACTAATCATCTGCTTTTTAACACGCACATATTCCCATTCGACATAAAGAACACTTTAAAAACAAAAATCCAAAGGTTACATGTGCTATGATTCCATTTATGTAACAGTCTTGAAATGGACAAGAGTATCATAATAGAGGACAAATCAATGGTTGCCAAGGGTTAGAGTTTGAAGCAGGTGTTACATAAAAGGTTGGTATTTTCTTTGTGGTGATGGAGCAGTTCTGTATTCTGACAGTGGTGATTACATCAATCTACACATGATAAATTTTCTTAGACTATACACACATACACACAAACTGGTGAAATTCAAACAAAGACTGTAGTTTAGTAAATACTGCTGTGCTAGTGTCAATTTTTTGGTTTTGATAACGTACTATGATTATATAAGACTTCATTGGGGAAAACTAGGTGAAGGGTCCATGGAAACTCTATTTACTGTTTTTGCAACTTCTTATACTTAAATTATATCAAAATAAAGGGTCCATAAAAAGCCTGTCTTTTGGGGTAATTGTTTGTTCACAATACAAGAAATGAAACTAATTATAAGTTTTGCAACATTCTTCAAATATTTTAAATTAAAATAAAAAATTGAATAGACCAACATTTTTGTAATAAAGTAAAGAACATATTCCATGAGACAAAAGTACTCATTAAATTAGACAACCTTCTTTGTACATGATGCTTTACGATAGATATATCTATTTTAGGGGGACTAATTATCCACTGAAACCATCACAAAAATCATATTGAGTTGTTCCAGTTTTGTTCATACATATAAACATTATTCAAAACAAGTATTTTACTTCACACCCCCCTTCATAGAAGCATAACTATGAGAAAGTACTGCAAGAGATTTTGGTACCACTAAAGATACTTTACTGGATTTAATCAGTTTGAGCAACTTTTTACACAAATTTAAATAAACAGATGTACAAAGTTTATTAGAAGAAACACAAAATCAAGGATCATAACAGAATATAAACTGTTTTACAAGTTAACAAAAGCAAAAACATAAATTCAAAACAAATTCTTCAATAATTAGAAGTAACTGAATGAAACAGTCAATAGAATGTGGTGCTACCTTAATAATATATTGAGACTTGATATGATTTCTTATTTTTAATGATTTCCCTTTTCAATCAAAGGGAATGTGGTGATAATCCAATCAGAAAGAAAAACCTAGAATTTAAAAAGTTTTTTTCATTAAGCAAATAAGTGCCAGACTTTCACAAAAAAAAAATAACTATTTAAAAATAATTATATTAAATATTGTACACACATATTTTTAAAACTTACTATCCTTTCCAGATACTCACGTACAATTTATTGCTCTAGGCCTGAGTTAATATGCGAAAACTACTGGGCTTCAACTAACAAGAGTCCTATGGCAGGGATATGGTGATTATTATAATACTAGAGGCCCGGTGCACAAATTCGTGCACTGGAGGGGTGTGTGTGTGTGTGTGTGTGTGTGTGTGTGTATGTCCCTCAGCCCAGCTTGTGCCCTCTCACAGTCCGGGAGCCCCACGATCGATCTCCCCAAAGAGGTAGGCCCTGCCCACCTGCTGCAGCCCACTGGTCGGTGGCCTGGGCCTCCCGCTTTGGGGCGATCATGGAGTCCCCCAATTGATCGATCGCACCACTGGCCAGTGGCCTGGACCTCCCTCTGCAGGGCGATCATGGGGCGATAGCAGGGCCCGGAACAATTGCATTGCACCTGCCTTGGCTGGCCTGGCACCAGTGGGTGTCATAGCGTGGTCATCCAAATGGTCGTCGGATGGTCATTCTGCTGTTCGGCCGTTCAGTCAATTTGCATATTATGCTTTTATTATTATAAATGATACTTTTTTCAACCTTTACATTCACTGAAGTATATATCAATTTAGAAAAAAATGACTTAATTTTTAAAAAAATATATCTTATTGATTTTTTAGAGAGGAAGGGAAAGGGATAGAGAGAGTTAGAAACATCGATGAGAAAGAAACATCGATCAGCTGCCTCCTGCACAACCCCTACTGGGGATGTGCCCACAACCAACGTACATGCCCTTGACCGGAATCGAACCTGGGACCCTTCAGTCCGCAGGCTGATGCTCTATCCACTGAGCCAAACCGGTTAGGGCTTAATTTTTAATAAATTATCTCAATGGCCTCAACTAAGCAAGCTGACTAGACAGTATGGGTTTCGTGTAAGGCAGGCGTCCTCAAACTTTTTAAACAGGGGGCCAGTTCACTGTCCCTCAGACCGTTGGAGGGCCAGACTATAGTTTAAAAAAAAAACTATGAACAAATTCCTATGCACACTGCACATATCTTATTTTGAAGTAAAAAAGCAAAATGGGAACAAATACAATATTTGTATTTGCATGTGGCCCGCGGGCCGTAGTTTGAGGACCCCTGGTGTAAGGCCACTGTTGTTTGGCATCCAATCCCCCCTTTTTAGATTACTCTAATTTTCCTTTGAAAACTATCCAGGGGTGAGAATATAACTTGGTCCTGGTGATCTGATTTAAAAATGACTGAATCAAAGATGAGCAAGAGTCAAGCCAAGCTAAAGACAGCCAGCCTTGTGACTAGCAACAATGTGCTCTTTCCTTTGGGGCTACTGATTTGGTTGAATGCAAACCTTGAGCTATCATGTAGAATGTTAGACTGAGAACAAATTTAACTGTGAAGAAATCAAGAGACAGGGATGAGAAAAACAGATTTTTGGAGTCATGCAAATACCTAGATGCAATAATACTGAAGCTTTAAGGTTACATAGAGTTTTCTTTAAAAAATCCCCTTGTCATTTCCTATTAAGTCATGACTAATACAATTTACTGGATAATCTCTAAATTATTCACAACTACAAATCCCATGAGTATAAGTTTTAAAAATATTCTTGAAGTAAAATAATCTATTGTTAACTAAAATATCTATACTAAAAGTGTTTAAAGATTAATCATGTGGATGAAAAAGAGGAGTCCTATAGAAAGTAATCTCACAGGGTGATCAGATCATAAATTGCTAACTGGGAAGTCACGGTGGGTAGTCATGCCCAGACATATAACATTTTAGTAAAAGGTTTATCTTTGCCTTAAGCAATCCCTGTCCACTGTTTCTGTGCATCTACATTAGCACACCTTTGAAATATGCACCCTTAAGCATTTAGTATTCTAAAATTGTGAGTAGCATACAAATTACCTTTATAAAGCTAGAGTAAAAAAACCTAATCTCTATGTATAAAAGCCTAAGCGACTGAACGACCAAACAACCAGTCGATAGGTCGCTATGACGCACACTGACCACCAGGGGGCAGACGCTCAACGTAGGAGCTTCCCCCTGATGGTCAGTGTGCTCCCACAGCCAACCTCCTGCAGTCCCTCCCCCCGGCCAGCCAACCTCCCATGGCCCCAATCGGCCCTGATCGCAGGCCAGGCCAAGGGACCCCACCTGTGAATGAAGTTGTACACCGGGCCTCCAGTTTAATTATATAGTTATGCCTTTTAAATAGTATCTGCCTGGCATATTATCTAACAAATTACAGTCAGTATTTGATAAATGTTTGATGAATAAACTATAGTAGACAGGTTGAATGTGAGTGGGCACAGTGCATAACAACAAAGATCTTAAAATGTAGTATAATGTAGATCAAGCTTGTCAAACTCAGGGCCTGCAGGCCGCATGCAGCCCACAATGAATATTTTTGCGGCCCAGCCAATATAACGGTATATAAGGAACATTTTAATAAAAATTTCCTAACTTAATTTTTACAATATCCTGTTATACATAATTATTAATAAACTAGAACGTTTACTAATGACTGATTACTATAATCGTGTTGCATTCATTTCCCTTACGCACCTTATGTGCAGGCGCACCATTTCTCTCCATTAATACTAGCAGCGAATATTTTAGCAGCTGATTGCCGCATTAGTTTTGGACTGACTTGTTTGGTGTGCACAACAGGAAATATTTCGCTTTCAGAGAACAAGAAAAATAGGTTTATTTGCGTTACACTTATTAATTTGTGCAGTTATTCAGTGTCTGGTAAGTTAATGTTCAAGAAAAAATATTAATTTTTATTAAAACGTTCTATTATTTTATGTTAAGGATTACTCCTTTATTTCAGCCCTTTGTATTCAGCATGTCTCTAACGAAATAAACCTATGTTTCTATGAAAATTGAAGCTTTTGGTTTTTTTGCGGCCCACATCAACTTAAACCTTGTTTATTTGGCCGGTGTTAGCCTTTGAGTTTCACATGCTTGATGTCGATCTTAAAATGTAGAAGAATTGAAAAGTTAAAAAGGTTCCTTTCATGTCTCAGGAAGAAATAATCCTATTCCATAAAAGTAAACATCCTGTCTCTTAATGACTTTCTTTTCCTTCTACATAAGTTATTAAGCCGCTGGTGATTTAATCAAAGCCGTCTTTTCCCCCTCTCAATTGCCCCCTCCTTATTTGATGCTCACTTGAGACTCCCAGCCATTACCCTAGTCCAGAGTCTTCCCTAACACTGTCCAAGACTAAGTTTATTATCTTCTCCAACATTATAAACTCTGCGTCAGCTTCAAAATCTCAGGAATCCTCTAATATTCTAATGCTAAAATGCTCATAACCATTTCAACACCAAACAGTGCTATATTATCTCTATAATGCTCACTGCTACCATCCCAGACCACACGTACTGCCACAGTTCCACTCTTTCAAGTCCTACAAATTTCATCAAGGCGAGGAGTACAAAACTTGGTATTACTTAAATTCACGTGTTCTTCCTGTGTGGTCATTCTAGTGAACTTAGCCATGTGTTTATATTGTTTCCTTATTACAAAGCTAAATGATTTCACACGGTCAACAAAGCCTGTCAACAGATAAGGGTTCCTACAATACTAGGATTGCAAACCCAGGGTAACAAATTCAACTAGCATTTTCAGTTATCACCCTTCCTCTAATCCCGCAGAACTTGAAAGGACAGGAAAGAATGATGGATGAGCAAAAGGGAAAGGAAACGCAGAAGCGCAGAGGCGGGGACTTCACTTCCGATTGCCACGCAACACGAAAAAACCCTAAGGGCCCTCCGGCTCTTTCGCAATCTACGAGATAAAGGCCGTATCGGACTCCAAGCCCAAGGACAAAGACACAAAAAAGAAACTGCTCTGAAGAAACAGACCCTTGCTGGTTCAGAACTCACCTGTTAGAAGCGGCGTGGACGGCGCCATCTCGTCCCGGAAAGAGAAAACTATGCACTTGGGTCAGAGTTTACAAGGGCCAAACCCGGCCTCTACACGTCCACTCCGGCGTGGGCACGGCAACTTAGTATTTCCGGGGTCACCAGCCTCGGGGCCAATTCACTTCCGTTTGGAGCCTGTAGCAGAGAAGGAGCCTCAAGGCGCACGCGCAGCTCTGGGGGTGTGTGTGTGGGCGGGGGGAACACATTTTTACAGAACTTGGGAGGGCTGGGCCAGGGCCCCTGCGCCCGCCTTCACCCTCCCTCTCCCCCTTCTGCCGGTGGGGCCCGCACTTCCGCGGGGCGGAGTTCTCCCAGTGCTGACGTTGGCAGCCGAACCGAAGTAGTTCGAGCTGACGGGTTACGAGGTCCACTTGTTTCGTTTCTTCCTCTTTCCCTCCACGCTCTCGGCGGCGGCGGCGGCGTTTCGAGCCTCTTCCGGGCCTGCTGTCCTCCCGCGCCC
>NW_005356635.1:4486224-4499251 GCF_000412655.1 Myotis brandtii
GTTTGCAGCTCTCAGGCCCAACCTAGCGCCCGCCTGAGAACCTCCCGGTTCCCGCGGCGCGGCACCGGGAGCGGGGCGTCGCAGCGGTCCGAGGGGGAGCGAACGAGGCCAAGGGGTGGTTTGGGTTAGTGGTGGCGCCGCGAAGATGGTCGCCAAACAGCGGATCCGTATGGCTAACGAGAAGCACAGCAAGAATATCACCCAGCGCGGCAACGTAGCCAAGACCTCGGTAAGGAAAGAGCGGACGCGCCTCTGTGCTGCAGCCGGAGCTGAGGCCCGAGTCTAGGGCCACGTCGAGTCCTCCCCAGACCCGGCCGGTTGTGGGGGCCCGAGGCCGCGAGCTGGACACTAAGTTGGGGGTTCGGGGAAGGGGGTGCCGAAGCTGGGCGGCTCGGGAACGGAGGAGAGACTCCGCTGTGGGAGTCCTGGGTCGCAGTGGATTTTTGCATTTGAAACGGTGGGTTTTCCTTTTTGCAGAGAAATGCTCCCGAAGAGAAGGCGTCTGTAGGACCTTGGTTATTGGCTCTCTTCATTTTTGTTGTTTGTGGTTCTGGTAAGTGCTCTGGGGGCCACGTCGGGTGGGAAGTGGGATGACGGGTTTAGGATGACGTGGTGACCTCTCAGTGGTGAGTCTGAACCGCGTAGTTCTCTACCCACCTGCCGCGCGCTCTACATAATTCTCTTTCATCCGAACAAATTTACTTGTCCCACATATGCACAGAGGGTGATGCTCCAGAAACTTCTCCCAGCTTGACTTGTGCCCACAGGATACTAGAAAAGGAGGTCGTCAGGTTCTTAGTAATGATCAAGCTGGAAGAAATGTAGAGCAAAACAAACAACGAAAACATCTCAGAGAAGGAAATAGGATGGTTTGCTATTCCATTATCAATTCCTTTGCAAAAAAAAGAAACTTGAACATTATGTACATATGGATGTTCTAACTTAATTTAACATGTCCCAGAATCTAACATCTTATTTCAAAAGCTGGGTATATTTTAGGGTAAAGCTAGTGCGAAGAACTGATTCACTATAGAAGAAACGTGGCAATTTAATATGTGACAAATGGTTTTAGATCAATAAAAGAAACATTTGACATATGGTAGAAAAATTCGTTATCAGGGCAGCCTGCTGTTAGCTATAGATTCTTGCCTCTGCAAATGCATTACAGAATATCATTTATTATCTTATATAAGCTGTTGATATTGAAGTACATGTTTCTGCATTTCAAATTCTGACATTCTAACTTTATTGGGGTTTCTTTTAAACATTTCACTTTGCCTGTCTCCTAAACTTACCAGTTGGAAGCTTTCCTAATAAATGGCCAAGAGCCAAGCAATTTATATAACCTAAAGATGATTGAATTTCAGCCTTGTGAGAATGAGGAAACATGCATGTTACAGGCCAGGCCTTCAGAGGACATGTAATATCTAGTGATAAACCAAAATAATTCTGTGCTTGAAAAACCTGTTTGCTTTGGTACTTTAAGTTCTTTCTGAAATGCTATTGTCAAACTCTCTGGGACATTTAAATAGAAAACTCAGAAGCTGAGATTTTAAAAAATAACTTAATGGACATTTGTTTTTTTATGGTAGGCCTGTCTTCATTTCTTATTACAATGAAGTTACATAGCATTTGCAAGTTACTTAAGGGTACCCTACCTTAACATTGCGTACCGCATAGAAATCTCTAAGACATACGCCAGGGACCGTACGTTTTTGGGCAAACTGCACGTTATTTAAATCATCATAACTACAGATCATAATGCACTTTAGGTGTTGTTTTTCAATAATTATAACATTTTTATTTACAAAAACAATTAAAGTTTCTAGAACTTTAGGGGCTACGTGTTCGGACCATAGGTTCAAGCTTACAACCCATCCGTTGGGTATGATTGTGCTGGGAGGGCCCTGCCCTCCAGCTGGGACTTACACGTGGCAGTGAGAGGACCCTGTCCTTTCATTAGTCTGAGGCTTGAACCTGGCCAAAACACTGTAACCGCGCCCCACAGTGGACAAGACAGTGTGTTGACATCTAAGAACACTCGTGAGCGGTCCTTAACAGATGGCGCGCGCGAAACAGGAGAAAACTCCTGAGCAGTACGCAATGTGTTAATAAATATTTGCCCCTTGCCAGACCAATTTATTCAAAGCATGTTTTAATATTTGCTCTTTCTCTTTACAGCAATTTTCCAGATTATTCAAAGTATCAGGATGGGCATGTGAAGAGCCTGACCTTAAGATGTTTCCATTCTCCTGTGAATTTTAACTTGAACTCATTCCCGATGTTTGATACCCTGGGTAAAAACAATTCAGTAAATCATCCTGCCTCAGAATGACTTTTCATATCATCATTCATGTGTCATTCCAAGGTTTTTTCACAAGTCATTCCAAATTTTCTAGTTCATACCACAGTGCCTTGCAAAAGCACCACATGAATAAAGCAATAAAATTTGATTGTTAAGCTACAAAAAAAAAAAAATGGATAAAGAAACAACCCCAAATGAAAAAAAGGCATAGTGGACCCTACTTATTCAGTCATTAAAGAGTAAGTTTTTTAATGTGGTTATTAAAACAGTATACAGTATAGGTAATTAGATTAAGTCCGTGTGGACAGGGTCTAGATTTTGTTAACTCTAATGAGTACATGCAGTTAGCTTAATTTAAAATTTGGAATCTTATGGTTTTTATATAGCTAGGCACTTATTACAATATCTTGAATTGAAAGCACACTCCCATATAGGGTCATGGACCTGTACTGTAATAAGGTGCTTATAAATGGAACAACTATACAGTTAGCCTAGTTTTCCCACAATCTATAGCACCTAGGAAATTCTAAAAGCTTCTAAACGCCTAATGTAAAAGGAGATGCTTATAGCCATGTTTACTTTAATATTATTTCTGGTACACTACCTTGGATTTTGCATGAGTGAATATACTAACCTGAGATGCCATAAGAAAACAACTTGGTTGAGCATTTTGTAATTTAGTCACTTCAGTTTCACTAAAACCTATCATGGTGGAGTACAGTCAGGGAAGGTTTGTTTATCTCACCAGTGATTTCATCAGAATTACTTTAATGTATCAAAGGGGTCTACTATGGTAGACAGAGTCTAAGAGGAAAAATACGACTAAAAATGGATGCCTCATCAGGACATACTATTGAGCCCAATGTGCCATAAAACATCTTAGCATGTTATTAGCACTTTTAACATCAAAAAGGCACAACAACTAAAAAGTTACACCTAGTTTGGAAATGTTTTTTCTAGATTTATGATTAAAATTGTTGGGGTTCTAGATACATCAGACTAATGTATCATCTGGAATTAAATGGATTTACTGATAAGGGATCAGTCCTTAGTTTTCCCTTTGTTGTATAATTTTATAGGTTATGATCAGACTTCCATTGTAATGGTAAGGGAGTAGGAAGGCAGATTTGGGGTTTTCTGGTACTGTTAAAAACTGAAAGTATTGGCTATTTAAATACTTAGCCATAACTTGATGAAAAAAACCTGAGAGATGTCTGTTAATTGGAAAGAAAGCTGCTTGTTTGCTTTGTTTAATTGCCTCAGGATATTTCTTTTAAAATAAGCTGTTTTAAAAGGAACAGAAGGGAAATCTGCTACTTTGTCTATACTCAGTGTGACCTTCAGAGAGAGCTTCTGATGCCCCAAGGTATGGGAGAGAGTGTGGGAGGGGAGTGGTAAGGCTTGTCAGGAATTTGACTACTCTAGGAAAAGAATCAGCTGACCTGGGGCCAGCAGGTTTTATCTTCATTGTTACCTGCCTTTCTCACCCAGGAAGTCAACTCCTATACTTGTTTCCCTCTTTGAAACAAGTATCTTGGTTAATTCTATTTTATTGTAACTTTTAAAATGAAAGTTATTGTTCTAAGTTCATAGCAGGTGCCTTATTCTTTGCTTTGAGTCAAACCATTCCATATCAGAATTTCCCTTGGTGTATCATAGGTAATTGACTTTAAGATGGTGGTGATGTCTTTTAATATACAATGTCTATTAATTTGACTGTTAAATTGCTATAGCTAGCAACCATTTTACATATGTAAAGTTGCATTCCCTTTGTATTTCATGTGTAATTTTCCAATTGAGTGCATTTTATATTAAGGATGGATTATGCATGTTTGGGTCAATGAAAGCTATGTCTTATTTGATTTGTTCTTTAAAAATAAAAGTTCCCTGGATATTTTATGCCTTCTAAAAGAAAATGATTTTACAGAGTTCCATTTTTTTTTTTTTAATAAGAATTTGTTTGAACCAAATTGATGCATGCTGGAAACCAAGATCACAAGTGCTCTCCAGAGTTCTTATCTGAGTGTATATTTTACAATTAATAGAAAATGATTTTAAAGACTGCCTAGTATTATGTTGTACTTGAGATAAAACAAATAGTACCCAAATGCACGGATTTAAAGTTTATAACTGGGAATAGGTAGCAAGAAAAATATATAAAAGCACAATGAATTAAATACTTCCCCACCTAGGATTTACCCTTATCTCATGTTTATCCAAGTCTGATTCAAGGAAGAAGCACGGTTCTTTTTAACTCCCTTCCCTAATTGAATTTTTAAAAAGCATATCTTTATTGATTTCAGAGAGGAAGAGAGAGAGAGAAACATCAATGATGAGAGAGAATCATTGATCAGCTGCCTCCTGCACGCTTCCCACTGGGGATGGAGCCCACATCCTGGGCATGTGCCCTGACCGGAATCGAACTGTGACCTCCTGGTTCATAGGTTGACCCTCAACCACTGAGCCTCGCTGGCCAGGCTCCCAATTGAATTTTATGTGTCATCTAATTTTGAGCACAGTATGAGAGTAAATGCTTTGTTGCAGTTGTCTACATTATCCAATTACTCTTTGTAATTTAGCTACAACATTTCAAAGAGTTGTCAGGATTTCATTGTATCTGTTGAGTTGTATATAATGCTCAAAATAATTGAGTGAGCTTCCAGATTAAGTAAAAGATTTTCATTGTAACAGGATACACTGTAATGGGCTTTTGACTTACATTAAAGAAATATGTATACTCAAGTGCAAAGCATCCTTTACAGATAAATAAAAAAATTCATGATTCTTCTTACCAAGTTTTGTTGGTACAAAGGACTACCATATTGTGCTGGATTATGTTCTTGGAGGTTCAACAAACTTATTGTGCGTTAGCACCTGTAAAATGTAGAATATCATCAAATTTTATAAATTGTTCTGAAGTTTGATTTGCCTTTACCTTTTTAGTTTTACTTGTTTTAGACACAAACCACAACTTCAAGAGGTAGGAGTTGGGTTCAACAGCATGTGCAATATCACTCCCTCAGAATCCTTCCTTGTCTAGACATAATCCTTGTACTGCTTTATCTTCAAGTTGAATTAAAACAAAAATGTCCTAATTTGGAGAAGTACTAGTATGCAATAAAAGGCTATAAAGTAAGCTGAAGGGGAAAATTCAACAGTCTGGACTTAGATAATCCAAAGTAAGTTCATATCTATTAGAATCAAAGGTGGAAAGGACATGGGAAATTCTGTCCAACTACCTCACTTTACAGCTAAATTAAAAAATTAATTCAGTGAATATTGAGTAACTTACATGCTGGATAGAGAGAGCTGTGAATACGGAGTCCCGACACTTAGATCTTGCAATCCAGTAGTGAGAGAAAAGACAATGATGACCATAATTGTAGTAAGTATTTCAAAGGAGAGGTAAAACCTGATAAATGGTTTCTGCCCTCACAGAGCTAACCGAGGTAGAGCAGAAACTAGAAACAAGGTTTTCTGCCTCAGTGTACCCTGCGGAAACCTAGGGATGACTGCGAAGCATCCACACAGAACACTTCTGTTTCCATGACTCTTCTGTTCTTAGAAAAGCTCTTAATTTTTTTTTCATGTTGCTAATTAAAAAGAAAAAAAAGAAAGAAAGAGAAAGAAAAAGAAAGAACTTGTCCCTTTATGGATGCAATTTCTTTTGAAAATGAGTTTGTGACAAATTTAGTATTGGCATTTCCTGTACAGCACAAAAAATACAAAGATCAAATCAGTAGTGTTATCTACTATAACATTCAAGTGTACACTTTTTAAAAGTATTTTGCTATAATTTTATTGTAATTTGTTTTAAAAATGTTCATCTGTGATGTTGAAAAATAATTTGATAATTTAGTCAAAAAAATGCCTTCATCTGCTCTCCATAGGTGCTTTTTATAACAAAGGTTCAGTGAATAAATCAAAGGTTCAGTGACTTCCAGTGTGCAAATTTCTACTTTGCAGTGCAGACAGAATTAGAACAAATCTGCAAATTTAAATAATTAAAACTGTGATTTCAGTGTCATTAAATAGGTTATAACAGGTTTTTCTTCTTTCCTCACTGGAGAAAGTCTCTAATAGGAGAATGAGAATAATTGATTTTAGAGCTGGAAGGAACTTTATTTTTATATATATATATATATTTTTATTGATTTCAGAGAGGAAGGGAGAGGGAGAGATAGAAATATCGATGAGAGAATCATTGATCAGCTTCCCCCTGCACGCCCCCTACTGGGGATTGAGCCGCAACTCAGGCATGTGCCCTTGACCAATATCGAACCTGGGACCCTTCAGTCTGTAGTCGGATGCTCTATCCACTGAGCCAAACTGGCTAGGGCTGGAAGGAACTTTAGAAATGATCTTGATTAACCCTTTATTTTATAGTTGAAATTATGGCCTAGAGAAGTTACCTTTCCCATTACCAATGAGCCCGTAGCAGAGCAAGGATTAGAAAACTGGCTCTTTAAGTCAGAGAAAAATAAATATCACCTGATCTCACTCATTTATGGAATATAATGAACAACATAAGCTGATAAACAAAAACAGATCCAGAGACAGGGAATCATCAATCAGAATGTCAAACCTCAGAGGGAAGGTAGGGGAGGGTGGGGGTAAGGGTGAGAGGTCAACCAAAGGACTTGTATGCATGCATATAAGCATAACCAATGGACACAGACAACAGGGGGTGAGGGCATGAGTGGGGGGGTGATGGGGGACACATATGTAATAAGGACACATATGTAGTACCTTAATAAAGAAATTAAAACTACAAAAAGAAAAAACACAAAAAACTAGCTCTAGTGTTCTGAGTGCCAAGGAATTATTGTTGTGTGGCAATGTCTCCTTTTACTTCAGGAGATTATATATTAATCTCAGGAAACCCCATGAGTGTTCCATTAAGGTAAATCTGAAGATTTACTAAACTTCAGTGAGTTCCCACTGCAACTGGGATGGAAATAACTCTAGCTTTGATTGTCAGGACACTTCCCAATGTGGCAACAACCTACCTTTTCAGCCTTGTTCCCCACGGCTTCCCTCCATAGACCTGTTCTAGCCCAAAAAGTCTACTTTCATTTTTCAGATATCTTGAACTCTCTGTGTTTTTATTCAGTTTACCTTCATTACAATACCTATTCTTCAAAGTCTAGCTTAAATTTTACCTCCTCTGTGAAGTTTTCCCTGGCCATGGAAATCAGAAACACTTTCTTTGGGATTTATGACTCTGGACCAGTTAGCGTTTATTATATTGTCATGTTTATTTGTTTTATTTTTAAATTTTATTTCTTAGTTTCTCAGAGAATGGAATCCTTAAGAACTAATTCTCTCTCTCTCTCTCTCTCTCTCTCTCTCTCTCTCTCTCTCTCGTCTACTCTCACCACCCTCAAGGTTAGTATGAAACTTTACACACATAGGGAGAGCTCACCTTTTTAGTTGAGTGATCAAGTGTAAGAGAATGATGAATGCCCTCTTATATCAGAATCTTCAAAATAAGAACATGTTTTATAAAATCTACCGCTGATATAGCCATTATCTCAACATTTTCCAATCCCGGCAACCTCTGCTTAATGGCTGGGCTCAGCACCAGAATTCAGTCTGCCCTTGAAACGAACTCTCCCAGGATATGTTTGATTTTTGGAAATGTATCAACAGAGGTATTTGTCCTTCAGTCATATTTGAGGACCTGTTCATAGTAAGTGCCACTGAGAAAACCAAAAGGTGTTTTATAAAGAAAGCTGACACCTCACCACACCAGTTTGTCCAGTTATAAGGAAAAAGTCAAACAACCATGCTTGCTATTTACAGCACGTGTTTGGGGGCTTTCAGCTGGCTCTGTCCTCTCTTATCCTAGGTTGCAGGAGGGGCAAGGATGCCACAATATGTGCCCTTCACACCAGACCACGAAACCAGAATGGCTCTGTACTCCCATAACCATATCCAGTCTCTGGCAGGGATAGCTTGTTCTGTCGTCAGAAAGGAATTTTCTACAGTAAGGCCATGTTGGCTGGCATTTAAAATGTGGCAGGATTACCAAATTTTAGACTTCATACACTGTGCAAAGGAGATTCCCAGGGCCTGTTTGGAAAAATGCCATCCACACACACATGGAGAGCTTGGAAAGAGCGCTTAGTTTGGGAAGAGTGCTTACCTCCTGGCACCTGGGAGTGCCCCTTAGACCAGATTCTAAGGCTCAAGTTTCATCTGGGATTGAGAGAGATTATAATTTCTGACAAAACCCAAATCATAAAGGTAAACACTGGGAGTACCCAAGCATGTGTCTGCCTACCTCCAGCCTTGGTTACTCCTACACACCCCACCTGTTAATTACAGGTGGATGACATGAAGAAGCAAGGTGCTACAGAGAATGAAAACCATCTCAGAACCTTTAAGTCATTTCTGCTTGACTGAGAACAGCAATCAGAATGTTTTTAAAGGTGAAATCCCTTTCTTTGGCTAAACATTACATTACAGTCCACCTGACTGACAAGGAAAGCAGACTAGTGCAGTTTAACACCCAGCCTCTGTCGGAGGTCTAAAAGGAGTAATCTGTTACTCAGAGTATGGCCAGAGGACCAACAATAACCTGGAAGCCTGTTAGGAATGCAGAATCTCAGGCCCCACACAAGGCCATTAAATTAGAATTTTCATCTTCACAGGATCCCCAGGTGAATCGAATGCAAATTAAGCATGGAGCAGTGTTCAAGAGGGCTCAGCATTCTAGTTCCAGGGCCTTAAGCAAATTCCCAAATTCCGCAGGCTTCTCTGTGACATGCAACTGTTATGAAACCTAATGACAGTAACTTTGTGAATTGCCAAAACAAAGGGTGAAAGGCCTTCCTCACTGAAAACAAAAAGGACCTGCAGCCTCTGTATTTTACTTGGCAGGAAGGACATTGCCAACTTTCTTAGGATCACTTGCTACTTATACATCTTGTGTCCTAACATGTGATTTATCTTTGAAAATGTCCCATGTGCACTTGAGAAGAATGTATATTCCTTAGCTTTTGGGTGAAATGTTCTGAAGATGTCAATTAGTTCCATCTGAACTAGTGAGTCCTTTAGGATTGCTGTTTCCTTGTTGATTTTTTCCTAGAAGATTTCCAATGAATTCCTATGATTGTATTGTTATCCATCTCTCCCTTGATATCCTCCAAAAGTTTTTTTTTTTTATACATTTGGACACTCCTGTATTGAGTGCATATATATTTACCAGAATTATAGCCTCTTATTGTATCGATCCCTTTAGTATTATGAAGTGGCCTTCCTTATCTCTTGTTATGACCTTTGAGGTCTATTTTGTCAGATAGAAGGATTGCTTCCGCAGTTCCTTTTTTGTTAATTTCCACTTGACTGAAAATTTTTTCCCATCCCTTCACTTTCAGTCTGTGTGAGTCCTTTGTTCTGAGGTGTGTCTCTTGTAGACAGCATATATATGGATCATGTTTTCTTATGCAATCAGCTACCTTATGTCTTTTGACTAGAGCATTTAATCCATTGCAGTTATTGATAGGTACTTGTTTGTTGCCATTTTATTCTTTATGCCTGTGTCCCGTCATCCCTTTCTATTTCTTCTTTTTAGAATAGTTCCTTTAGCATTTCTTGCATTGCTGTTTGGTGGCAAAAAACTCCCTTAGCCTTTTTTTGTCTGTGAAGCTCCTGATTTCACCTTCAATTTTGAATGATAGCCTTGCTGGATAGAGTATTCTGGATTCAGTTTCTTGCTTTTCATCACTTTGTATACCTCATGCCATTTCCTGATGTGTTTCTGTTGAGAAACCAGTTGATAGTCTTATGGGAGATCCCTTGTAGGTAACTTTCTGCCTCTCTCTTGCAGTCTTTAAGATTTTTTCTTTTACATTTGCCAATTTAATTATGATATGTCTTTGTGTAGTTCTTTTTGGGTTTATCTTAATTGGAATTCTCTGTGCTTCCTGGATTTGTGTGACTTTTTTCTTCCCAAAGTCAGGGAAGTTTTCTGTGGTTATTTCTTCAAACAGGTTTTCTATTCCTGCTCAGCTTCCTCTCCTTCTGGTAGTCCTATTATGTGGATGTTGTTTCATTTCATGTTGTCCCAAAGTTCCTTTAACTCTCCTCCTGCTTTTTAAATTTTTTTCAGTTGTTGCTCTGCTTGGGTGTTTTATTCTATCTTGACTTCTAACTAGCTGATTATGTCCTCAGCTTCTAGTCTACGTTGAAACTTTCCATGGTTTTCTTTATTGCAGCTATGTCATTTTCCTATTGATTCTTATTCATGTTGGTGTATTTCTCATTCAGCTCCTTATAATTCTCATTGAGGTGCTTCTTCCTTCTCATTCAGAAGTTTGAGCATCCTTATAACCATTACTCTGAATTCTTTCTCTGACAAATTACTTGCCCCTATTTCATTTAGTTCCTTTTCTGGTGATTCTTTCTTTTCTTTTTCGGGAGGTTGTTTCTTTTGCTGTTCCTTTCTATTTGTTTTTATGTCTTAGATCAAACTTCTATGCCACTCAGATTTTCTGGGTTGGACTTATGTAGTAGATGTTTTGTGAGACCCAGTGGTGCATTCCCTCAGGTCTCCTGGGCTGGGTGTTTTAGGAAGGTCCCCTACTTGTGATGTTTGGGTTCTCCTGTTGTAGCTGGGTCTTGAATGTAATTGTCCTGTTTGTGGATGGAGTCTCCACTCAGGGTGTCTGATTATGTGGCTCATTCTGTATCATGTCGTGCCAGCTGTTGTGGAGGTGCTGACTGAACAGCACAAAATATAACAGGACAAAACACAACACAGAAAAAGAATGTACACAAGCGCCCTATATCCACAACAAAAGTGACCACCAGAAAGAGAAAATAGAGCAAGAATGATAGAAAAAAAAAGAAAGAAAAAATATGGGGAGAAAACACAACAGAACAAACAAATAAACCAAAAAGCACAAACAAAAAACACCCAGAAAAGGGGGGCGGGGGCGGTGCAGAATCTATAGATGCCAAGCTTAAATAAAGAAAATAAGGTTGAAGAATTAGAGGAATGGGGAAAGGACCATGGTTTAGAATAGAGAAGGGAGAAAAGAAATGAGAAGATAAGAAAAAAAGTTTGAAAAGGAGAATAGAGGAGAGAGCAGATAGGCCTAACTTTAGGAAATGAAGCAAGTTAAAACATCAGGAGAAGAAGAAATGAGCCAGAGGAGAGGGGAAAAAATTGAGTAGTGATGAAAAAGAAAAGAGAAAGGGAAACTGAGTAAGAATAATGAAGAAGAAATTAGATATATGAATAAACCAACAGAGACTAGAATTATAACAAATAAATAAAGTAGATAGATAAAAAGGATCAATTTTTTAAAAGGGGAGAAAAACTAAAAAGGAGAAAGAGAAGAATAAAGGAGGAAAAAAGAGAAGAGAGGAAGAAAAAGGTGTAAAAAAATAAAGAAAATAAAAAATAATAAAGTGAAGTGTTGTTCACTTCAGCTGAGTTTAATGCCCCATGGGAGCTGGCTTAGGACCCCACTCTTCTGTCCTGTTTGCCAATTCGGGGCTTCCAATTAGATATGTAGGTGCTAACCACTGTCAGGTACTGTTTTTTGGCTTTTAGCACATTGCTTGAAGCTCCAAGCAATCCACTGGTCCACTGCTGTGTCTGTCTCCACAGGCCTTGGCTGCAAGCAGGTGGGACCTATCTGCCCTCTTTGCCTGTCTGCCAGCTGTCAATCTTAATCACTCAAGCATCTGTTTCTGACAGGGGTTGGTGCTGTTTTGCTTTCAGGGAATATGATGGGTGTTTTTTCCTGTCCCAGAGGTACTCCTCCGAGAGTGGCCCAAAATATTACTCTGCCTTTGGTTGGTCAGAGATTCTAGTATGGAGACCAATGGGGTCAGCTGGGACCCTGGAGTTTTTATCAGTCTGGTCCCCAGAATAGCAAAGCAAATGGCTCCTGTTTCAATACAGTCACTGAAGGTTCCTTAAGACTGTTCAAACCCATAAGCTTGGCCTCTGCCTTTGTTTCCTCTGTAAAGCTCAAAATGCAGGGTGTGGCAGGCTCTATCACCTGCCCTGAGGCTATTGGGAGGGGCTAGCTCCTCTGCAGAGAAATGGCCCTTTAGGTTTGGAAGCCTATGAATGTCCCAATGCAGAACTTCTGGCTACTGCTTTTCCACTTCTTCCTGCCCTGCTTTCCTCCCCTGCCTCTCCTCAGGCAATTCAAGTCTGTGCCTTCCTCCCTGCACCAAAGCCTCAGGTGAGTGGGTGCAACTGAAAACTCCTGTGTTCTGGGTTTAGAGATTAAAAACAAAAACAAAATAAAACAAAAACAATAATGAAACATCGGCTTTCTCTCCCACCAGCACTGAGCTGATTTCCCCTTTTGTGGGGGTTGCCTTTCATGGCTGTGGTCTCAGGTCCAGACTCCCTGCAGCCAGCAGTTGGATGTTATGCATGTTACCGCAGGACATAGCTCTGGTGATCAGCCTGGGCCAGGCTTCTATTTTTCTGAGGGAACAGATTTTCCTGTAATACAGTTTCCCCCTCTCCCTCTCAGCCTGCCAGCCTGCCACCCCCTCACAACCTTGCAGCCCTTCCTACAGGTCTCTAGGTGTTTTCTGTCCTTCCTTACTATAAGTCACCTCCTCAGCTGGGCCTCATTTGTTAATTCCAGATGAATGTTTTCCATTTTAGTTGTATTTCCAGTCTAGCCCTGGGACAAGGTGCACTATTAGGTCTGCCTATTAGGTTGCCATTTTCCCCCCTCCCCC
>NW_005356635.1:4499327-4500021 GCF_000412655.1 Myotis brandtii
TATATCTATGTGACCTTGGGAAATCTATTTAATGCTGTTTTCTCAGCTATAAAATGAAATAAATGAGTGAATACAAGTAAAGCACATAGAAAAGAGACTGGCATAATAAGATGCCCCCAATTCACCTGACATATTTTCTCCCCTAGACTTGGAATCAGCAATTTTTCCAAGGAGCTGTGGTTCTTTTTTTTTTTTTTTTTTTTTTTTTTTTTTCTGTGGTTCTTTTTACCAAGATATTTAGAGCTCACAGTCTGAACGCTAGGGGAGCTCATTGCAACTGTGCTCTCACTGCTTCTAAGACTTTTGTTGAACAAAGCTAGAAAAAAAGTATTTTTAAGAAAAAAATACATTGTAAGTTTATATTGATATTTCCAATTCAAATGTAAAATTACAGGTTTTCATTTACTTATTGAACATTATATTTATACTAGAGGCCCAGTGCACAAAATTCTCAAAACTGCCTGGTACTGGCACAAGAACAGACATATAGACCATTGGAAAAGAACAGAGAACCCAGAAATCAACCCAAGCCATTATGCTTAATTAATATTTGACAAAGCAGACAAGAGCATACAATGGAGTTAAGACAGTCTCTTCAATAAATGGTTGGGAAAATTGGACAGATACATGAAAAAAAAAAAAGAAAGAAAGAAAGAAAGAAAGAAAGAAAGAAAGAAAGAAAGAAAGAAAACGA
>NW_005356635.1:4500484-4503057 GCF_000412655.1 Myotis brandtii
CTGCACAGCAAAAGAAACCATCAACAAAACAACAAGAAAGCCCACTACATGGGAGAACATATTTGCTAATGTTATCTCTGATAAGGGTTCAATCTCCAACATTTACAGGGAACTCATACATCTCAACAAAAAGAAGATAAACAATCCAATAAAAAAAATGGGTAAAGGACCTAAATAGGCACTTTTTGAAAGAGGACATACAGAAAGCCAAGAGACATATGAAAACATGCTCAAAGTCACTAATCATCCAAGAGATGCAAATCAAAACGACAATGAGATACCATCTCACACCTTTCAGAATGGTTATTATCAAGAAATCGACAAAGAACAAATGCTAGCAAGGATGTGGAGAAAAAGGAACCCTCTTGCACTGCTGGTGGGAATGCAGACTGGTGCAGCCACTGTGGAAAATAGCATGGAGCTTCCTCAAAAAATTTAAAAATGGAACTCCCATTTGACCCAGTAATCCCACTTCTAGGAATCTATCCCAAGAAACCAGAAACACCAATCAGAAAGGACATATGGCCCTAACCGGTTTGGCTCAGTGGATAGAGCGTTGGCCTGCGGACTGAAGGATCCCAGGTTTGATTCTGGTCAAGGGCATATTGGTTGTGGGCACATCCCCAGTAGGGGGTGTGCAGGAGACAGCTGATTGGTGTTTCTCTCTGATCCATGGTTCTGCCTATCTATCCCTCTCCCTTCCTCTCTGTAAAAAATGAATAAAATACAATAAAAAAAAAGAGTTGGTATGAACCAGCACCTGCTTAGCCAGACTTCCTAAGGTCCCCATGGACCCAGGATGGGCCCCTTCCCCACATTAGAAGGATCCCAGCTGTGGTCCCCTCTCTGCACCTAGCACTCACATCCCAGTTCTACCACTGGGGGAAGGGAGCAGGTCACCTGCTCTGGACCCTGCCAACCTGGAAGGCTGAGGCACAGGCAGTGCAGCCTAGGGTGCTGGTGGATTTGAGCCTTCTCCCCCTCCCTGGAGCCTGGTTTGGGGTTGCAGCAGCTCAAAGCCGCCCCTGGGCACCATTCATGGAGACACCGCTCTCCACTGAGCCACCATCCTCAGGGACCTGTGGGGGTTGGGGTGGCCTTGGGCTCCCACTGGCCCCACTGAAGCCAGACTCAGCTTGGCTGGCCACCCCTGCCAGTCGGAGAAAGATAAATATCACATGATCTCATTCATTTGTGGAATATAATGAACAACATAAACTGATGAACAAAAATAGATACAGAGACAGAGAAGCATCTATCAGATGCCAAACTTCAGTGAAAAGCAGGGGAGGAGTGAGGGAGTAAGAGATCAACCAAAGGACTTGTATGCATGCATATAAGCATAACCAATGGACACAGGCACGAGAGGGGGTGAGGGCATGTGCTGTGGGTGGGGGTGGCCAGGGAGAGGTCAACGCAGGAAAAATTGAGACATATCTAATACTTTAAACAATAAAAAATTAAAAAAAAATAGATCAGGGGTCCTCAAACTTTTTAAACAGGGGGCCAGTTCACTGTCCCTCAGACCGTTGGAGGGCCAGACTATAGTTTAAAAAAAAAAACTATGAACAAATTCCTGTGCACACTGCACATATCTTATTTTGAAGTAAAAAAACAAAATGGAAACAAATACAATATTTGTATTTGCATGTGGCCCACGGGCCGTAGTTTGAGGACCCCTGAAATAGATGAATGGATAAAGAAGATGTGCATATATACAATGAAATATTATTCTGCAATAAAAAGAATAAAATCTTGCCATTTGGGGACCTAGAGGTTATTGTACTGAGTGAAATAAGTCAGACAGAGAAAGACAAATACCATATGAATTCACTTATATGTGGAATCTAAAAACAAAACAAATGAATAAACAAAACAAAATGGAAACAGACACATAACTATAGAGAACAAGCTGATAGTTGTCGAAGGATAGGGGAAGAGGATAGTAATAAAAAATGGTGGAGGAGCAGAGCCAGTGTGGCTCCAGCTCTGGTTCCCGGGACACGCGGAGGCCCTGGCCGGGGATGGAAGGCAGGTGGAGGGGACACCCCAGAAGCACATCAGCCACAGCCCCTCTGGACCGACCCGAGGCACTCATGAGCCCAAAAATCCAAGGGTGGATAAGACGCTGCATCCCCTCCAATTCCCATAAGCCCCCGGGCTCCATCCTGCGCCAGAATACCTCCCCAAGCCCCTTTCTCTGTGGGGAGCAGCTATAGGGTTAAGCCTCGGACTGACCTGTTGGCAAAGTCACAAACAAGTCCCAGCTTAGAGGGCACAGTCCTCTTAGCATAATTAGGCTTGACCTTATGAAACTCCCTAGATCTTATCTGGGAAGCTAATGGGCTGAGGGAGGTGCAGGAAGTGGCCAAAACAAGTGAAACTCACAAGAACAATGTAACTATGGTAACCACTACCTTGTTTACCTCTGACTATAAAATAAAGGCTCAGCTTGCCTCTGCATCTCTCTCTGTGGCCTCAGCCAGGCACAGGGAAGATCCACGGAGAATAATACTGTCTCCATGTAAATCATTCTTCGCCGACTCCGTCCACACCTTTGGGAACCCCTGGAC
>NW_005356635.1:4503323-4507168 GCF_000412655.1 Myotis brandtii
CTAATTTTATTTTAGTTTTTTAAAGGATAGTTCTGAATATATTAAGTGGATTAATTCTTCATAAATAGGCCCCCTTTTTCTTTCTTTAATCTTTATTGTTCCAAGTATTACAGATGTCCCTCTTCTCCCCACCTCACTTTTATATATATATGTTTTTATTGATTTCAGAGAGGAAGGGAGAGGGAGAGAGAGATAGAAACATCAATGATGAGAGAGAATCATTGATTGTCTGCCTCCGGCACGCCCCACACTGGGTATCGAGCCCGCAACCAGGGCATGTTCCCCGACTGGAAATCAAACCTAGGACCTCCTGGTTCATAGATCAACAACGTTCAATCACCGAGCCACGCCAGCTGGCCCCTGCTGTTGTAAATGTTTCCCTCCATGTCCCGCGTGGTTCAGGGTTCAGGATCTGGAAGAGGAGCCGCACACAAATAAAAGAGAAAAGACAAGAGATAATTTGGGAATATTGGGGGGCCAGGTGGGTAAGTCCAACTCAAGAGGAAGGACTTCCACTGGTGCTCAGGCCGCACCAACCATTTTATAGTCAGAGGTAAACAAGGTAGTGGTTACCATAGTTACACTGTTCTTGTGAGTTTCACTTGTTTTGACCATAGTTACACTTCCTGCACTTCCCTCAGCCCATTAGCTTCCCAGATAAGATTTAGGGAGCATTATAAGGTCAAGCCTAATTATGCTAAGAGGACTGTGCCCTCTAAGCTGGGACTTGTTTGTGACTTTGCCAACAGGTCAGTCCTAGGCTTTATCCTATAGCTGCTCCCCACATCTCTCCACTCTCTGCACTTCAAACTCAGCAGGGACAGATTTCTGCCACCGCGGCTCTGCAGGAGAGTGGAAGAGAGATGGAAAGACAGAGAGAAATACCCATGTGAGAGAAACATTGATGTGAGAGAAACATGTCAACTGGTTGCCTCCTGCACAAGCTCTGACCAGGGTACCGGCCAGGGAGGAGCCTGCAACCAAGCCTGCTGGAGAAGCTCAGAGATCCTGTGCCCCTTTTTTTGAGGAACTCTTTTGGATGACACAAAATGATTTGATAAGTCAAGACAAAACTGCTCTAGAGCAGCGGTCGCCAACCTTTTGGATCTCACCGACCACCAGTGGTCCGCGGACCACTGGTGGTCGGTGAGATCCAAAAGGTTGGCGACCGCTGCTCTAGAGGAGCTCTGGACGATGGCTAGAGACCAACAGTCCCTATAGGCAGTGCTCCGGGTGGTGTACCAGCCAAGAGCAGGTGTTTTCCGGTTGCTGGCCTCCATGTCTGTCTAGGGTCTTGGATGTGCCAGCGCCTCTGGCCGAGGCCTGCTAACCAGCCTCTCCCGGATCAGCGCCCGCGGCGCCTGCCCTCGCTTACTTCCTCCTCTTGCTGCTCTTCTCCCCCTGCTCCCAGGAGGGCGGGATAGCGGTGCAGGGGCGCCATGCTTCCTCCTGACCTTCGATTTGGACGAAACTATCCTGGACGAAAACAGCGTGGGGCCAGCGGCCTGGACGCCACCTACCGCGAGGGCTTCTACAACGAGTACCTGCAGCGGGTCTTCAAGTACCTGGATGAGCAGGGCGTGCGCCGGCGGGACCTGCGTGCCGTCTGTGAGACCATCGCCCTGTCCCGGGGCATGGGCGACCTGCTGCAGTTTGTGGCCAAGCAGGGAGCCGGCTTCGAGGTGATTCTCGTTTCGGATGCCAACACCTTCATCGTAGAGAGCGCTCTGCGCGCCACCGGCCACCTGGGCCTGTTCCGCCGCATCCTCAGCAACCTGTCGGGGCCTGACGCACGGGGGCTGCTGGCGCTGCGGCCCTTCCACACGCACAGCTGCGCGCGGTGCCCCACCAACATGTGCAAGCACAAGGTGCTCAGCGACCCCCTGCGCGTGCGGGCCCAAGACGGCGTGCACTTCGAGTGCCTTTTCTACGTGGGCGACGGCGCCAATGACTTCTGTCCCATGGGACTGCTGGCCAACAGCGACGTGGCCCTCCCGCGCCGCGGCTATCTCATGCACCGCCTTATCCTGGAGGCGCGGAAGGCCGAGCCCAGCTCGTTTCGCCCACCCTGGTGCCCTGGGAGACAGCCCACGACGTGCGCCTGCCTCCCTTCTGCAGCAAGTGCTGAAGGCGTGCTGAGATGGCTGCCTGCAGGGGGCGCCCCGACGAGGAGTGGGGAAGGGAGATCGGGAAAGACAATCTAGTTTTATAACTTCCTTTCCCTTTCACTTTGGTATTCCCTCTGGGAATTTCTAGAATTCCAGCCCGTCCTTTCTGGGGCTGAAAGAGGGAGTTCGGAGCCATCCCTATCTATGTAGTTAAACCAGCTTGGCTGCCTCTCTCAGATCCACCGCAAACAGTTAAATTCTGGAGTCTGACCCAGTCCGGGTGATGCGCATACCGGGGAAGGCAGCGTTTCCTAAAAGCTCGTCCTCTGAACTGAAGGAAGAGGTTCCCTTGCAGACGAGAGAACTTTAACTGCTGCCCGGCCCCATAACTTCCCCTCTCACAGTCTTAAGTCAGGGAGAAATCCTCACGCATCGGACCCCCCCGCGGAAAGAGAGGAAGCTTTCCGCCGACAGCCCCAGGCCTAGGTCTCGCTTCACCTACCGCGATCCCACACAACATCCCTTTTCTTGTCTCCCTTCCCCTGTCCATCCCGCCAGCAACCCCAAAAGAAGAAAAGCCAGATGGAACAGTCGCCTCCTGGTGGTGGAGTGAGGTAGCACACTGTCCGGCTTGGGTGGGACCAGCCAGGAACTTCGCACCCGTGCCTCGGTGTCTTCTCGAACCCGAGCTTCGTCTATGCAGCACGACCAGGGACTTAACCAAAGCCACTCCCGTGGGCTGGGCCCTCTGCAGCCCCTTCCTCTCATATGGAACAGAACACAAAGCCATGATGTTTTAAAGTAGAGCCAGCGAAACCGAAGCCCCTCCTCTTTGGTGTTTTAGAGCTATTAAAGGAGGTGAAGGGGGGGGGGGGGGATGGTGTAAGGACAAAATATAAACAAATAAAATTGATAAATGAAAAAATAATGCTGCTATGAACATTTGTTGTTTTTGTGTGAACATATGCTTTTATTTCTCTTGGATATATGCTTAGGAATAGAATGCTTGGTCAAATGGTAACTATGTTTAAATTTTTGAGGATTGCCAGGTTGTTTTCCAAAGTTGCTGCACTACTTTACTTTCCCACCAGCAGGGTATGAGGATTCCATTTTGTCTATATCCTTGTCCACATTTGTTATTATTCTTTGTATTTTTTATTCTAGGCATCCTAGTGGATTTGAAGTGGTACGTCACTGTGGTTTTAATTTGCATTTCCCTGATGGCTAATGATTTCCATGTTCTTATTGGCCATGTGTATATCTTCTTTGGTGAAATATCTATGTGGATCCTCTCGCTCATTTTTATTTTATTTTGGTAAGAACATTTAATACAAGATCTCTTTTGACCATTTAAAAATTGAATTATTTACTTTTATTATTGAGTTGTAAGAACTCTTTATATAATTCTAGATACAAGTCCTTTGTCAGATATATGATTTGCAAATATTTTTCCCAGTCTACAGATTGTCTTTTTTTTATAAAGCACAAAAGTTTTAAATTTAGATGAAGTCCAATTTATCTATTTTTTTTGTTGCTTGTGCTTTTGGTGTCATATCCAAGAATTCATTGCCAAATTCAAGGTGATAAAGATTTACCCCTATGTTTTCTTCTAAGGCAGTGGTTCTCAACCTGTGGGTCACGACCCCTTTGGGGGTCGAACAACCCTTTCACAGGGGTCGCCTAAGACCATCGGAAAACACATATATAATTACATACTAGAGGCCCAGGGCACAAAAA
>NW_005356635.1:4509509-4511410 GCF_000412655.1 Myotis brandtii
GGGTGGGGGCCGGCTGGTTTGCCCTGAAGGGTGTCCTGGATCAGGGTGGGGGTCCCCACTGGGGTGACTGGCCAGCCTGGGTGAGGGGATGATGGCTGTTTGCAGCTGGTCACACCCCCTTCAGGGTGGGGGTCCCCACTGGGGTGACTGGCCAGCCTGGGTGAGGGGATGATGGCTGTTTCCAGCTGGTCACAGCTCCTTCAGGGTGGGGGTCCCCACTGGGGTGCCTGGCCAGCCTGGGTGAGGGGATGATGGCTGTTTCCAGCTGATCACACCCTTTTCAGGGTGAGGGTTCCCACTGGGGAGCCAGGCCAGTCTGGGTGAGGGACTGAGGGCCGTTTTCAGGCTGGCGGGCGACTGAAGCTCCAAACCCCTCCTTTTTTTTTTTTTTTTTATTCTTGGATTTATTTACCTTCTATGGCTGTCACTGGAACTGAGAGCCGGCTTTCTCTCTGAGGCTCAGCTCCAGCTCTGAGACCTCGGCTGCTAAAAGCAGGTATCTGGTTTGTTTGGGTTCTATAATCGAAACACTGTTTCAACTCCAGCTCTGAGGCCCGGCTGGCTGAAAGCAGGTTTCTGGGGTTTTGTTTAGCTTCTATATTTGTAACAATGTTTCTTAAACTGCCAGTTCAGAGGCCGGCAGCAGCAGGCGGGGAACGTTGGCTTCCTCAGTCACTGAAGCAAGCAAGCCTCATGTTCGCTTCAAGCTGCCTGGCTGCTGGCCACCATCTTGGTTGGCAGTTAATTTGCATATTGCCCTGATTAGCCAATGGGAAGGGTAGCAGAGGTACGATTAATTACCATGTTTCTCTATTATTATATAGGATCTTTAGTCAATTTTGATTTAATATTTGTATATAGTGTGAGGTAAGCATCCACTTTATTCTTTTGTGTGTGGCTATCCAGTTGTCCCAGCACCATTTCTTGAAAAGACTGTTGTTTCCCCATAGAATTGTTGTGGCATCCCTGTTGAAAACAATTGACCCATTTATACATGGTTTTTTTTCTGGACTTTCCATTGATCAACATGGCTAGCTTACAACTTACTCTTGCTTCAGAATAAGTTGTGAAATCGGGAGGTATGAGTCATCTAACTTTGCTCTTCTTTTTCAAGATTATTTTGAGCATAATGGGTCACTTGAGTTTCCATATGAATTTTATGATCTGTTTGTCAATTGCTACAAAATAGCCAGCTGGCATTCTGGGATGGATGGTGTTGAATCCATAGATCAATTTGGGGAGCATTGCCATTTTAGCAATATTAAGTCTTCCAATTTAAGAACATGGAATACATTTTCATTTATTTAGTTTTCCTTGCATTTCTTTGAACAATGTCTTGAGTTTTTTGGAGTATACATTTTGCACTTTTGTTAAATTTATTCCTAAGTACTTTATTTTTTATTCCATTTAAATGGAATTATTTTCTTTTCTTACAAATTTTATTTATTGATTGACTTTAGAGAGAGAGGAAGGGAGGGGAGGAAGAGGAGGAGGAGAGAGAGAGAGAAAGAGAGAGACATAGACTTGTTGTTCCACTCATTTATGCATTCATGACTCTTGCATGTGCCCTGACCAGGGATTGATCCCACAATCTTGGTGTATCTGGATGATGCTCCAACCAACTGAGCTACCTGGCCAGAATTATTTTCTTAATTTCATTTTTTGTTTTCTCAGTAGTACTATATAGAAATATTTGTTTCTGTATATTTGCCTTGCATCTTGCAACTTTAATGAGCTCATATATTAGTTCTAACTAGAGGCCCCGTGCATGATTAAATTGTGCGCATGTAGGGTCCCCTAGGTCTAGCCTGCATCAGGGCCATGTCCTCCACCCTGCGATGCCTCGCACACTCCACAGACGCTGCTGGCACCCTGCCCCGCGACGCCTCGCACACTCTGCG
>NW_005356635.1:4511424-4513904 GCF_000412655.1 Myotis brandtii
GGGGGGGGAGAGGGCCTGAGAGGTGCTCCAGCACCTTCTGATGACCAGTTGTTTGGTCGTTCCACTGTTACGGCGTGACAACCACAGGCCTTTTATGATATACAGTTTTTTTTTAGTGGATTTCTTAGGATATTCAACATACAAAATTATGTTATCTGCAAATAAGGATGGTTTTACTTCATTTCTTTCTAATCTTTTATCCCCACATTCCCCCAATTACTCTAGGTAGAATCTCCAGTACAACATTGAGTAGAAGTGGCAGCCATGGATATCTTAGGAGGATGTTCTAAGTGGATGATCTTAGGAGGAAGGCATTCAGTCCTTCATCACTGAGTATGTAAGCTGTAGGTTTTTTTTGTAGCTGTCTTTTTCAGGTAGAGATGTTGGTTTGCTGGTATTTTGTTGAGGATTTCTACATCTATACTTATAAGTGGGAGGGAAAATATTTAGTACATTTCATTACTAACTGCAAATGAAATATATATTTAAACTGGTAGACATTTTAAAAAATTAAGAGATTTCACTCTATAGTAATTTATCCAATCTTGTCCATAACTGATGCAATCTAAGTACCACAGAACAGAAAGGATCACAGGTAAGACAGCTGCTGTGATTACACTTAGTTCATTAGCATCCCTTCCTGTTTCTATACTTAAACTACAGTACTTTGCTAAAGCTTCACTTTATCAGCAAAACCCCCTTGCCAGACTATGGATCCCTTCTTTAGAGTTGAAATAATATCCAAAAGCTTTTGAACACAAAAAGACTCTGGTTTTCTAAAATCTTTGCCAAAGCCTTTCTGTTTCATGAAATCCTGGATATCTGGATTGGACTCCCAACAATCAAATTCTGCTTCATCTCCCAAATGAATGAACAGACCTGGAAATACCAAACTAATTTCTTTGAAAATTTTAAACAGCAAGTTGTAAGTTGTATTCAAAATAGGGTTTATAGGTCCAAAAGTCCCAGGCTGATGTTCATGGTAACATGGAGATAGGATATCTTTCTGACCTTTCTCCCAAGATTGTGCATGTCCAGGGTCATCCAATTCTGGAAGATTTGAACCCTGTGATCAGGAATATTTATCACCGTGTGGACTTCATTTGGTGTGTAAACATGAGATAAAGAATAGCTTCCTTTATTGCTTATCTATGGAAAAGTGATGCTCTGATAAGGGTCTTGGTGTAGTTTTTATTTCTTGAGATGTATTTGTCTGGTTTTGGTATCAGTTAATATTGCTGTCAGAGAATAAAATGGGAAGAATTCAATCCTTTTTTATATCCTGGAAAAATTTATAAAGGGTTAGTGTTAATTCCTTTTTATTTATTTATTTTTTAAATTCCTTTTAAAATATTTGGTAGAATTCACCAGGGAATGGTAATCATTTCACAATATATACATACATGATACCAATGTGTATACAAACTTATACAATATTATGTTTAAATTATATCAACAAAACTGGGGGAAGAATTCATCAGTGAAGCCATCTGGGTATAAACTTTGTGGATAATTTTTTATTTTTTTTAGTCTTTATTTTTTTTAAGTTAACATGTGCATATATAGGAAACTGAAAAACACAAGCAAAGAACAAAGCCATCCATAATTACAAGTAGTTTAGTCTGACATGTCCTTCTAAGTCCTGTGTATCTACACAACTAAGCTTCCATTTTTATGTAATTAAGATGGTATAGTTATGTATCATGCTTTCTCACACATCATGAATGTTTACTATTTCAAAGTCCCAAAGCTATGAGTATTTTGATTACCAAGAATACCCTGCACCAACTCAATCTGGAAGAAAATGTAATCCTGCCTTACTTGGTGACAAAAATTTCATAAAGGACAAAAAGTAGCAACAGACGAGAGAAACCAAGATGGCGGCATAGGTAAACACTGGAGATTGCTGCCTCGCACAACCACTTCAAAAATACAACTAAAAGACGGAAGGGACACCATCCAGAACCACAGGAAGGCTGGCTGAGTGGAAATTCTACAACTAGAAGGAAAGAGAAAAGCATACCGAGACTCAGAGGCGGTGCGGTGCAGAAGTAAAGTACAGAGGTACGAAGGCGCATGCGAAGAGGGCTGGCGGATGAAGACACGGTTGTCTTTTTCAATCGGGAGGGAGTCTCAAGCTCTGAGCTCCAGTTTCGGGCGAGTTTCTGGGGACCCAGACTCATACGGGAGAAACGGGACTGTCTGGCATCGGTTGGAACTCGAGGGCAGCATTCTCTCGGAGGTGCTTGCAGCGATTGCCGGGACACTGAGAAGCCGGGCCTCTGAGGGCAGGACTGAGAGCAGCCATAACTGCTCGCTCCACCCTGTTGATCCCCTGGGACCCCGCCCTGCCCAAGCCGTGCACGGAGGCTTTTGCATATGAAAGGCTCGGCCCTTTGCAATCTGAAAATTACTTAACAAACTGCAGCTGGCCCAAGGGCCCATGGCAACTTGCATTGCTTCACAGCTGGCTCCTGCTG
>NW_005356635.1:4515390-4516406 GCF_000412655.1 Myotis brandtii
GAGGGTGGGGTGGGAACTGGGTGGAGGGGAGCTATGGGGGGAAAAAAGAGGAACAACTGTAATAATATGAACAATAAAGATTTAATGAAAAAAAAAGAAAAAGAAAAAAAAGTAGCAATAGACCTCTAGATAAAAGATATTCACAAAGTTACAATTAAAATAATGCATTCCCTTAATGTTCCATAGCAAGAGTACACAAAGTATAATGCTTCTAAGAGAATTATGATTTATACTTTAACATATCAGCAAGGAGGCAAATTTTGACTGAAGTACTTAACATTAACAACATATTCCTATAGCACAGCCTAAAGAGATACATGCACATCAGTGGTTATCACCACAATGTGAATATGAACACATACACCCCTTGCATGAACAAGTCCTGATGTCCATTTCTGAGATGGGCCAACAACTCCATGTCCAAGATGCCTATTTTCTAACAATTATAACAAAAAGATATTTGCAAATTGGTTAATTCACTAGCTCTACTTTTTATCAGACATTGTCACCTATGAACATCTAAAAAGCTCCAATGTTGCAAAATAAAGAATCTTGTCCACAATAAACACAGAAACTTTACAAAAATGCATATAGACCTATAGTTATAACCTATAACTTTCTTCTAGGTATGGAGATATTAGCAAAGAGCCCTTCCCTTCACCCTTCCTCTTCTCCCTCCACCACGTCAGTGACTAAACACCTGGCTCCAAGAGATGGATTAACAAAGACACTCCCAAAAGACAGTCTGTCCTAAAAACTAACAACAGGGCTTTTATAAAGGGATTATTTTACTACCTCTACTTTTAATATACTTCGGGTATTTAGACTGTTTATCCTTGAATACACAGCAATATTAACTAATCGGCACATCCTATATAATAAAAGCCTAATATGCAAATTGTTCCCTAGATTGGGAGTTAGACTGCTCACTATGACATACACTGACCACCAGGGGGTGGTGTGGAACATGGAGGACATCAGTGATGCGCTGGGACCTCTCACTGGCTACCTGGGGA
>NW_005356635.1:4516526-4519960 GCF_000412655.1 Myotis brandtii
AGAAGTGTGGTGGGAATACGGGGTCTCCGCCGAGCTCAGTCTCACTCCCCCTGCTACCCTCCCCCGGGATGCCAAGGTTCGAGTGACAGGGAAGCCCCTGCGCTCAGGTGCTGAGCACCCGCGAGGAGCCCACCCCACACCCACACGGCCTCTCCGCCTGGACTGCAGGAGCCAGCTGCGAGGCCAGCCAGGAGAGAGCACACTGCCCACCTGGCTTCTGTGTGGCACCGCTGGGCGGCCCAGAGGCCCATGCTGCGCCTTGGCCCATGGCATCTGGCCACACTCACCGCATCTCCACCTGGGGTCTTGGGTGCCATGACTGAGGCGGAAGGGGATGTGCAGGGGCCTGGGGGCCCAGGTGCTGCCCAGGGCCCAGAGGTAAACTGGGACCTTCCCTTCTATGCCAGATGCTCACTCTTCGATCACTGGCCAGGCCTAGGGACCTCACCCATGCAGGAATTTCGTGCACTGCATCTCTAGTATGTAATAATGGTTAGATAATTTTTATTTCTCTAAAGCAGCGGTTCTCAACCTGTGGGTCGCTACCCCTTTGGTGATCGAACGACCCTTTCACAGGGGTCGCCTAAGACCATCCTCCATATCAGATATTTACATTACGATTCATAACAGTAGCAACATTACAGTTATGAAGTAGCAACGAAAATAATTTTATGGTTGGGTCACAACATGAGGAACTGTATTTAAAGGGCCAGAAGGTTGAGAACCACTGCTCTAAAGATTCATGGACACAGAACCCTTTTTTTCTGTACTTCCTTTTTTTCCTCTTCCCTTGTGAACAGTCAGCATACTCTCCAAGACATCAAATTTAACAATTCCATTCTTTAAATAACAACATTCCTGTGAGTTAATAGAAAAAATACTTAAAGGGTGTCACTTTAACTCTCTTAACATATGTTGTGCACTTTCAAACATCTAGAAAGACTAGCCATCTCAAATAAGGATTTAAGTCTGATTAAACTGCAGATAGAGGCTATAATCTGAAAGTGTCTTCTGAATAGGAAGGAACTTTCTGATCTAGAATCCTTCCCCTTCTCATTTCTATCAACACAGTGGACAGTACAATAAGCATCTGTAATGCTTATAGGGGATTTTAACAATTTTACTTCTCATGTTTTCAGAACAGTCCTTCTTAGAAATTTAACACAAAATATACACCATGTATTTGTTTACTAACCACTTTGGTCATACACTGGCAACCTCTGTAACATCTGGAAAGCCTAGATGTTGTAAATCAGAACAGTTTGTCCTTCACATACAATATATACATAGCTAAGTAAAACACTATGCACAGGCACAAGGGAAGATGGTTAATCTTGCCTAACTATGAACATACTGGTATAAAGCCCTTTGCACTTCTCCTTCCTCCCTGAACCAGTACAAATATAATAATGTGTACTGCTCAGAGAGGTGGTTTGATCATCCCATTTCCAAAACATAGTATTTGAAATGAATTTTAACAAAAGGATATATACAAAATGTGTCATTTTACTACCTCTACTTTTAACATACTTTGTGCACTTCTAAACATCTAGAAAGACTAGATGTTTCAAATAAGGACTTAAGTTTGTCCACTATATACACAGTAGTGTTGAATAAACTACACACATGTAACAATGGTTATATCTAGAAGTGTCTTCCATATAGGAACATTTTAGTCTGGAACCTTTCATTTCTCCCAATTCCTCCTGACCCACCATCAACTCAATGGGTTGAGTGGGCACATATGTCACTTAGATTTCACAATTTTATTTCCAAAGTCCTTTTCAGAGGACAGCCTTTTGATGAATTTTAACACAAAGTGCACAAAATGTGTTAGTTTACTAACTCTACTTTTGTCATACATTGGCAACCTCTTTAATATCTAGAGACTAGATATTATAAAATTAGGACCTATTTGTCCAGTATATTCACAATATATACAGTAAAGGTAAATGAAATGCATGTAACGTATAGGGTGGCAAAGGATAAGCTAAAATTTTCTTTTTTTTCATGAAAAAATATTTTAAATATAATAATGTTACATGCAGTAAACACCAATTATTCAAGAAAAACGATCTTAAATATAATAATATTACATGCAATAAATATTAATATCTCAAGAAAAAAGGATTTTAAGTATAATAATATTACCAAAACTGTACTAACATAGTATGATATCACAAAAGTTGTAAGAAATATTAAAAATCTGCAAATAACAGATTACTTCTATTATATTCTAAAATATTATTTTTCCCCCCTGGCTCTACTTTTGTTCATCAGTTTATGTTGTTCATTATAGTCCAAAAATGAGTGAGATCATGTGATATTTATCTTTCTCCAACTGGCTTATTTTGCTTAGCATAATGCTCTCCAGGTCCATCCATGCTTTTGCAAATGGTAAGAGTTCCTTCTTTTTTACAGCAGCATAGTATTCCATTGTGTAGATGTACCACTGTTTTTAATCCACTCATCTGCTGATGGGCACTTAGGCTGTTTCCAAATCTTAGCTATTGTAAATTATGCTGCTATGAACATAGGGGTGCATATATCCTTTCTGATTGGTGTTTCTGATTTCTTTGGATATATTCCTAGAAGTGGGATTATTGGGTCAAATGGGAGTTCCATTTTTAATTTTTTGAGGAAGCTCCATACTGTTTTCCACAATGGCTGCACCAGTCTGCATTCCTACTAGCAGTGAAGGAGGGTCCCTTTTTCTCTGCATCCTCTCCAGCACTTGTCATTTGTTGATTTGTTGATGATAGCCATTCTGACAGGTGTGAGATGGTACCTCATTGTTGTTTTGATTTGCATCTCTCCACCTCCTCCAAACTACTGAACAAGTATAGACTATAGTATATTGCTCACAGAATTGGTTCAACAATTTCATTCCAAAAAGATAGTATTTCCTATGAATTTTAGTAAAAAGATATTTACAAGAGTGATATTTTACTACCTCTACATTTAACATATGTTTGGTACTTCTAAAAATCTAGACGGACTAGATGTTTCAAAAAAGGACTTAATTTGTCCACTATATAAGCAATAGTGTATATAAACTGCACACATTTAATAGTTATGATTTGAAAGTTGTCTCTGAAATATGAACATTGTAGCCTAAGACCAACTTTCTCTTCTTCCTCTCCTCCACCTACCATCTACTAGTCTACACTAATAAAAGACGAGCATGCAAATTGACCATGCCTTCGCTACACCTTAAGCCACGCCCACCAGCCAATCAGAGAGACTATATGAAAATTAATCCAACCAAGATGGCGGCCGGCAGCCACGGAGCTGGAGCGAGCAGGAGGCTTGGTTGCTCCAGTGACGAAGGAAGCCAAGCTTCCCGCCTGCCACGGCCCCAGCTCTGAGCTCCACTCAAAGCAACAAAGTTTCAATTATAGAAGGTAAATAAACCCCAGATACCTGCTTTCAGC
>NW_005356635.1:4520081-4523308 GCF_000412655.1 Myotis brandtii
CAAGGCTACAAAGTTTCAATTATAGAAGGTAAATAAATCCCAGAATAAAAAAAAAGAAAAAAGGAGAGGCTAGGAGCTTCCGTTGCTGGGGGGTGGGGTGGCTTGGCCAGCCTGAAAATGGCCCTCAGCCCCTCACCCAGACTGGCCTGGCACCCCAGTAGGGACCCCCCACCCTAAAAGGGGTGTGGCCAGCCTGAAAACAGCCATCATCCCCTCACCCAGGCTGGCCAGGCACCTCAGTGGGGACCCCCACCCTGAAGGGGGTGTGACCAGCCTGATAACACCCATCAGCCCCTCACTCAGGCTGGCCAGGCACCCCAGCAGGACCCCCACCCTGATCCGGGACACCCTTCAGGGCAAACCAGCCAGCCCCCACATGAGCACCAGGCCTCTATCCTATATAATAAAAGGGTAATATGCAAATTGACCCTAACAGCAGACCGACTAGGAATGACTGGTCACTATGACACACACTGACCACGAGGGCACGAGGGGGCAGATGCTCAATGCAGGAGATGCCCCCTGGTGGTCAGTGTGCTCCCACAGGGGGAGCTCTGCTCAGCCACAAGCCAGGCTGACGGCTGTCAGTACAGCGGTGGTGGCGGGAGCCTCTCCCGTCTCCTCAGCAGCACTAAGGATGTCCGACTGCAGCTTAGGTCTGCTCCCTGCTGGTAAGTGGACATCCCCCAAGGGCTGCCGGGCTGCCAGAGGGATGTCTGACTGCCAGCATGGGCCCGATCCCCCAGGGAGCGGGCCTAAGACAGCAGGTGGAAATCCTCTGAGGGGTCCCAGACTGTGAGAGGGCACAGGCCGAGCTGAGGGACCCCTCCGAGTGGACAAATTTTTGTGCACCGGGCCTCTAGTATATATATAAAAGCCTAAGTGACTGTTACGACAGGATGACTGGAACGACCAGAATGACTGGTCAACCAGTTGTTATGATGCGCACTGACCAGTAGTGGGCAGATGCTCAATGCAGGAGCTGCCCCTGGTGGTCAGTGCGCTCCCACAGGGGGAACACCACTCATACAGAAGCCGGGCTCATGGCTGGCGAGCCCAGCTGTGGCAGTGAGAGCCTCTCCTGACTCCGCGGCAGTGCTACTGAGTGGTAGAGGCAGGTGCAGCAGGCCAGGATGAGCACAAGTGACACGGCACCCACCCCAGCTTGGGCTCCTCCCTGGCCACCTGCTGCTTGGTGCACTGCTACATCCCCTGAGGGGTTCTGAATTGCGAGAGGGTGCAGGCTAGGTTGAGGGGACCCCCCGCCCTCCCCCTGCATGAATCCATGCACCAGGCCTTTAGTGTAGGCTATAATGCTCAAATATTCAGAAGACAATCTTTCCTAGAAATTTTAACACAAATGTACAAAATGCATTAGTTTACTAACTCTATTTTTGTCATACACTGGCAACCTCTTTAACATCTAGAAAGACTAGATGTTATAAATTAGGACTCATTTGTCCATTATATACACTATATACAATGGGAAGTAAAACACAATGCATGAGCATAAAGGACAATGGTTAATTTGCCTCATTTTGAAACACACTGGCATCCAGCTCTTTGCCCTTCCTTCTCCCTCGAACCAGTGCACAAATGTGTACTGTCAAAGAGGTGGTTTGGCCATTCCCAAATTAACAGTATTTGATATGAATTTTAACAAGATATTGACTAAAATGTCTTTTTTAAAACTACCTCTACCTTTATGAGGCACTTCAGAATGAAGCATAATAATCTCTATTTTATAAAATTACTGTTTAAAATTCTCTCCTATTTTTAGATGATCCCTTGTTCTATATAGTCAACTCTGTCATTTTAGACGGTCCCTTATTCTGTAAATTAACATTGCTTTTTTAGCTTGATTGAATAATAGGGAAAATAAACTTAGCTGTCTGACCTTGCAGGCTAGCCATCTAATGTAAGGGGCTGATACTACTCTCATACTCTCATGCCAGGTGTTTATTAGTTATCTGCTCAAGGTTACAAGCTGCCTGCAAAATAAAAATAACTTACATGGAGCTCTTTGTAAAGTCTGCAGAAGGTCTAGAAAAACCCTTATTTGGGAGATAAAGGGCTGGAAAGATATAAAGAGGGAAAACTTCCTCCATATTTGCTCAGAATTTGAGAAGCAATATTCCTCTTAGCCCGCTGGCATAATAAAGACTCCTAATTAATTTGGCTTGTTAAAGCGTCTTATATTTAGCTCGCTGATTTACATTATAACAAGAACATATAGAAAGATAGATATTTCAGTAGAAGGGAAGATGGCTGCCGAAGGGAAGGCAGACTGCAAGATAGTGCGTGAGTGAGAGAATGAAAGGAGAGGGTGTGGACGTACGGGAGAGTGTAAATTTGTGGGTGAGCGATAGCTATACTCCAGGGGACTGTTGGAGACTGCCGGACCAGGCTCCCCTAACTGGGCAGCCTCCACTGCTGCTGAAATCTCTCTCAGAGTGGCTGACTCTGCCATGGAGACCATGCCATCTTGAAGGAGAGAGCTGCTGTTTTCGGAAGCGTATACACCCAGGGATCCTGCAACCATGGCCCCCAGGGACCAGCTACGAACCCAGGAACACCGGATCTCAAGCAGCGCAAATACATGGACTCAGATGAGCCCTACTCCTCCTCATGGAAAGGAGAGAGAGAGAGCTACATAACCAGAAACCTAGAGAAGAGAGATCATGGGGAGACTAAGAAACAGCCCACAAATGAAAGAAAAGGAGGCATCACCAGAAAAGGAAGTAAACGAAAAGGAGGCAAACAATATGTCAGTGAAAGAATTCAGAGAAATGGTCATAGGTGGCTGAAAAGAATGGAAGACTAATTCAACAATATGTGTAAGAACCAAGAGGAAATGAAGAAGAACCAAGAAGAAAAGAAAAATGACATTGCTGCTATAAAGAACTCAATGGAAAGCATCAACAGTAGACTAGAAGAAGCAGAGGACTGCATCAGTGAGCTAGAAGACAAGGTAGGAAAAAATACCCAAGCATAGCAGCATCTAGAAAAAAAACTTAAAAAACAGGAGGAGAGCCTAAGGGAACTTTGGGACAATATGAAACGAAACAACATCCACATAATAGGAGTGCCAGAAGGAGAGGAAACTGAGCAAGGAATAGAAAACCTGTTTGAAGAAATAATGACAGAAAACTTCCCTGATATAGGGAAGAAAAAACTCACACAAATCCAAGAAGCTCACAGAGTCCCAAACAAAATGAACCCCAAAA
>NW_005356635.1:4523572-4524645 GCF_000412655.1 Myotis brandtii
AGCGGCCAGAGAGAGACAGAAAGTTACTTACAAAGGATCCCCCATCAGACTCGTGACTGATTTCTCAACAGAAACACATCAGGCAAGAAGGGAATGGAATGAAATATACAAAGTCATGCAAAGGAAGGGTCTGAATCCAAGAATACTGTACCCAGTGAGGCTATCAATCAAAATAGAGGGTGAGATCAGAAGTTTCACAGACAAAAAAGGACTAAGGAAGTTTATTACCACCAAACCAGCAATGCAAGAAATGCTAAAGGGTCTGCTGTAAAAAGAAGAAATAGGAAACGAAGAAGCAACACGGGCGTAAAGAAAAAAAAATGCTGACAAACAAGTACCTACCAATAATAACTTTAAATGTTAATGGATTAAATGCCCCAATCAAAAGATTAAATGCCCCTATGGTAGCTGAGTGGATAAGAAAACATGACCCATATATCTGCTGTCTACAGGAAACCCACCTCAGAAAAAAGGACTCACACAGACTGATGGTGAAGGGATGGAAAAAGATTTTTCAGGGGAATGGAAATGAAAAAAAAAAGCTGGGGTAGCAATACTTATATCGGACAAATTAGATCTCAAATTGAAGGACATAACAAGAGATAAGGAAGGCCACTTCATAATACTAAAGGGAGCAATCCAACAAGAAAATATAAACCTGGTAAACATATACGCACCCAATACAGGAGCACCCAAATATATTAAAAAACTTTTGGAGGGTATCAAGGGAGAGATTGATAGCAATACAGTCATAGGGGACTTTAATACACCACTATCACCATTGGACAAAAACTCAGCAAAGAAACATAAATCCTAAATGATGCACTAGATCAGGTGGAATTAATTGACATCTTCAGAACATTTTACCCCAAAGCCACAGAATATACATTCTTCTCAAGTGCACATGGGTCATTTTCAAAGGTAGACTATATATTGGGTCACAGACAAAGTCTCTTCAAATTCAAGAAGATAGAAATCATATCAAGCACCATCTCAGACCAAAACTAGAAATCGACAACAATAAAAACAATAAAAAAATCAAACACCTGGAGGCTAAATAGCATGCTATTAAA
>NW_005356635.1:4524990-4528246 GCF_000412655.1 Myotis brandtii
AAACCAAGAGCTGGTTCTTTGAAAGGATAAACAAGATTGATGAACCTCTAGCCAGGCTCACCAAGAAGCAAAGAGAGAGGACCCAAATAAACAAAATCAGAAATGAAAGAGATGAAATAACAACCAATCCCACAGAAATACAAACGATTATGAAAAAATACTATGAACAACTCTATTCCAACAAAATGGACAACCCAGATGAAATGGACATATTCTTAGAAATATACAAGCTCCCAAAACTCAACCAAGATGAGTAAAAAACACCTGAATAGGTCGATAACTACTGAAGAAATTGAAACAGCGATCAAAAACCTTCCAGCAGAAAAGGAGACAAAATGGAGGCAGTATAGATGGACGTGTCCCGTGCCTTGTCCCAGAGCAGATAGGGCGAGCAGTTGAAACAAGTAACATCCAGCCCAAACTGGCAGAGGAGATTCAGCTGAGAGACAGTTTGCCGCCAGGAAAGGCAGAGGACTCCTGGAGAAAGGTAAAGTCAAGGCTCTGGGAAGGATAATCAGCCAGAACTCTGAGCCCTGAGGATCAGAGGGAACCCACACGGCACCGGCTTGGGCCACATCCCTTGGGACGGGCGCAGTGGAAATAAGATACGCAGAAATGCTGGTCGGCAGGGGATTTTAGATCTGGATCCACAGACAGTAAAGGCTGAAGAGTGCCAGCAGGAGAGGAGTGTGCAGAAGTGCAGCCTCTCCAGCCTCTGTGGCTTGTGCCTTTCTTCATAGAGCCTAGTTCATAGGACCTTTCGGATACAGACACTTACCCGTGACTGGAGTGTGGGAGACGGTGCGGAATTGTGGAATCTGGGAAGTGGGGGGATCTAGGAGAAGTGGCAATGAGTTTGGTGCTGAGTCATGACTGAGCCTGGGACCTGGGCAGCCATTTTGTCCCCAAGAGATAGCCCCTCCCTCCAGTATCCAGGCAACTAATACAGCCATACCCAGATTCCACCTTGAATGGTAAAAGGGTTAAAAAACAAACAAACAAAAACCTAAATAGTCCCTGAGAGCACAAAGGGGCTGCACTAAAGAGAGACTTTCAGTCCCAGCAATCGAAACCTGAGAAACACTACAGTACAGAAGACTGGGATCTTAAGCCAGCTAAAGGAACACTTAACTTTTTCATTTTTATTTTTATTTTTTTTATTACTTTGCTATCTCTTTTTTTATTTTTTTCTTTGCTTTCCTGTTTTTGTTTGTTGCTTTATTTTCTATTTCTTTTCACATTATTTTTCCATCACTCTATTTTATTTTATTTTATTTTATTTTTATTTGCTATTTTTAGACCATTTTTGAAATCAAATTTTTTGTAAATTTATTATTATTTTTTCTCATTCTCTTTCCTCTTATGCACCCATCCCCTTTCTACTTCCTCTATACCGAACTGAGATCCTCCCCATATTCATCCAACTCTTAACCTTATCTTCTATATATAAGCTCATCATCTACAGATTCTGCCCCCACCCTCTTTGCTGGGGGTTTGGTGTTTGTATTTTTTTTCTATTTTTATTATTATTATTATTTTTTGTTTGTTTGTTTTGTTTGTTTGTTTATGTATTGGTTCTGTGGTGTTTTCCCCCATATATATATAATCTCCTTTTCTTCCTTTTACTTTTCTCTCTTATCTTTTTCATTCTCTTCAATATCATTTATGCTCTCTTTTCTCACCCCTAATTCTCTTTTCTCAGGTGGTCACTTATAGTGGGGTTATTATTGTCGTGAGTACATTCGTGCTTTGATCCCTTTGTGTTGTGTCTTGTCGAGGTGAATTTTATCCTGTCTGGCCAGGTGCTAGAGAGTGAGCCTCATAACCAGACACCTGGAGAGAAAACTCCATCCACAAACGGGTCAATAACACCCCAGACCCAACTTCAGAGGCAGGAAGAAGGTGGCAGTGAGGGAGAGGCATGAGTCAGTGATGGACCAAAAGAGGAGTGTGTGGTCATGTGGGATGTGTGTGTGTGTGTATGTGTGTGTGTGTGAGTGAGGCAGAGATAGATCCCGCAGGGCCTTCGGGGTCAGGCTAAACAGGTTCGCCTAACTAGACAGCCTCTGCTACTATGTAAGCAGTTCCAGGAGGCCGGCTTGTCCTCAGAAGCCTAGCTTTTTAAAGGGGAGAGCTGCTGTAACTGGGAGACAGGCCTCACCCCCACCCAGGGTGCCATTAGATAACACCTGGGACTCTACAGACACTCCTGCCAGGGACCTGCTACCTCGGCTGTGGTCCAACGGTCAATGAGTCTCCAGCCACCCTGGGCACAGGCTCCTGTGAGTTCTAAAGAGTGCTCCACTCTGACCGGCCCAATGCATTAGCCCGTGGCACTGCAACCACACAAGCAGCAGACACGTGAGCAGCCCACTCCTGTCCAAGGAGCAGCAGCCGTGCTCAGCCTGCCCCCACCTGAAGAGCAGCAGCCTTGTGATCAGCCCACTCCTGTCCAAGGAACAGCAGCTGTGCAAGCAGCCTCACCTACCAGCCAGAGGACACACCACTGCTGCGAACAGCACCCACCAGAGGAGCTGCTGCCAACTGAGGAGCAGCCACTACTGTGACCACTTGAGGAGCACCTGCAGCCCAAGGAACCACTGCCACCCAAGGAGCATCCCCTGCACAACTTGACATATAGATCAGTCTGTGAGACCAAAAATGGGTAGACAAAGAAACCACCAAAGGAAAGAAAAGGAGGACTCTCCAGAAAAGCAGATAAGTGAAACAGAGGCATGCAATACGTGAGAAAAAGAATTCAGAATAAGGGTCCTAGAGTGCATAAAACGGATGAAGGAAAAAATCAACAAATTATGTAAGAATCAAGAAGAAATGGATGAAAAAAATCAATAACTTATGTAAGAATCAAGAAGAAATGAAGAGTGATATAGCTGCAATAAAAACACCATGGAAAGTTTCAACAGTTGTCTAGGAGAAGCGGAGGACTGAATTAGTGAATTAGAAGACAGGGAAGCAAAACACACCCAAACTGAACTGCAATTGGAGAAAAAAATTAAAAGACAGGAGGAGATCCTAAGGGAGCTATGGGACAACATGAAAGGAAGCAACATACAAATAATAGGGGTGCCAGAACAACAGGAAGAGGAACAAGGATTAGAAAACCTATTTGAAGAAATAATGTCAGAAAACTTCCCTGAGGTGGGGAAGAAAAAGTCACACAAGCACAGAGAGTCCCAAACAAGATGAACCCGAAAAGACCCACACCAAGACACATCATAATTACCATGGCAAATGT
>NW_005356635.1:4531695-4532668 GCF_000412655.1 Myotis brandtii
CATCTGAGAGATGCAAATCAAAAGGACAATGAGGTACCACCTCACACCTGTCAGAATGGCTATCATCAACAAATCAACAAATGACAAGTGCTGGAGAGGATGCGGAGAAAAAGGTACCCTCCTTCACTGCTGGTGGGAATTCGGACTAGTGCAGCCATTGTGGAAAACAGTATGGCGTTTCCTCAAAAATTTAAAAATAGAACTGCCATTTGATTCAATAATACCACTTCTAGGAATATATCCCAAGAAAACAGAAACACAAATCAGAAAGAATATATGCACCCCTACGTTCATAGCAGCACAATTTACAATAGCCAAGATTTGGAAACAGCCTAAATGCCCATCAACAGATGAGTGGATTAGAAAGCTATGGTACATCTACACAATGGAATACTATGCTGCTATAAAAAAGAAGGAATTCTTACCATTTGCAGCAGCATGGATGGAACTGGAGAGCATTATGCTAAGTGAAATAAGCCAGGAAGTGAAAGAAAAACACCTCATGATCTCACTCACTTATGGATAATAAAGAACATTATAAACTGATGAACAAAAGGATAGATACAGAGGCACAGAAGCATTGAACAGACTGTCAAATTATTGTGGGAAGGCTGAGGAGTTTTGGGGAGGGGAGGAGGTAAGAGATCAACTGAAGGACTTGTATTCATGCATATAAGCATAACAAATGGACACAAGACACGGGGGGGGGATGGGGTGAGGGGAGAAAAGGGGAGACATATGCACTACTATCTGTAATACTTTAAACAATAAAATAAAATTTAAAAAAAGAAAGATAGATATTTCAAAAAACTACTTAGCATTGTCAACTAGTATACAATAGTGAGGAATAAAATGCACACATAAAATAATGGTTATAATATGAAAATGTCCTCTAAATGTGACCAGTCTGGCCTCCAACCCTCTTTTCTTCCTCCTTAATGTCTTCTCCTCCATGACCTTTAACCCCCGTGGG
>NW_005356635.1:4532699-4533299 GCF_000412655.1 Myotis brandtii
AGGAGATGTGGACGCATGTGCTCCCGACATGCAGGCGGCCTGTAGAGGGAGTCTGACACTCCCAGAAGTCACTTCCAGAAGACATTTCTTCTTTTTTTAATTGGGCGTTTGCAAGACGTGTGATTTCCTAACCCCACTTTATCATAGTCGCCACCTCTTTACATCTAGATGTGGCAAAGTTCTCCCTCGGAAGGTCAGGGGGAAAGTTGAGAGCAGCTTTTTCGTGTTATGTACGCAGGCGCCTAAGATGGGTCAGTAAACCTTCGCAAATTTGGTGGGCACTTCCTGCTGGCCAAGCGAGGCAGGCGTTTCTGCCATTTCTCTCCCGAAACCTAGGTTGACAGTGGAATGAAGACCACCTGCCCGGTGGCCCGCTAAGCGCTCCGCTGGCCATGGATGGGGCTCCGCTCACCTTGGGCCCGTTAAGGCCTGTGTCCCTCGTGGTCAGGACGAGGTGAGGTCTCCTCCAACCGGGAAGGAGTCACCCAGGCGCCCATCCTGCTCCAAGTCCTGAGGGTGGGAGCAGTGTCTGCGCAGACCGCCTCCGCCCCAGGCCCTCCCAGCCTCCCTCTGTGGCCCAGCGGCCGCCATTCTTCTCGC
>NW_005356635.1:4533673-4534146 GCF_000412655.1 Myotis brandtii
TCACCCACCGGGCGCAGGGCCTGGAGGGCCGGAGGAGCCCCGAGGAGCCTGGAAGAGAAGGCTGCGCTCCGCTTCTCACTGCGCTTTCTTGTGGATGATTTTTGAAGTTACAAATTCAGTCTTTCGTTTAGGTCTATTCAGATTTTCTATTTCTTCTTGACTCATTCGTTTGTATCTTTTTTTAAAAAAATTAAATCTTTATTGTTCAGATTATTACATTGGTTCCTCTTTTTTCCCACCATAACTCCCCTCCACCCAGTTCCCACCCCACCCTCCGCCCTCACTCCCCACCCACTGTCCTCATCCATAGGTGCACGATTATTGTCCAATCTCTTCCCTCACCCCCACCCCCCTTTCCCCCCCCCAAGAATAGTCAGTCCATTCCCTTTCTATCTCCCTGATTCATTATAATCACCAGTTCATTCTGTACATCAGATTATTTATTCACTTGATTCTTAGATTCTCTTGTTGAT
>NW_005356635.1:4535511-4540468 GCF_000412655.1 Myotis brandtii
CAAAGGGCCGGGCCTTTCATATGCAAAAGCCTCCGTGCATGGCTTGGGCGGGGCGGGGTCCCAGGGGATCAACAGGGCGGGCCGAGCGAGCCAGCAGTATGGCTGCTCTCAGTCCTGCCTTCAGAGGTCCTGGCAATCACCGAGAGTGCCTCCGAGAGAAAGCTGCCCTCGAGTTCCGACCGATGCCAGACAGTCCCGTTTCTCCCGTGTGAGTCTGGGTCCCCAAAGACTCGCCCGGAACTGGAGCTCAGAGCCTGAGACTTCCTCCCGATTGAAAAAGACAATCGTGTCCTCAGCCTCCAGCCCTCTCTGCATGCACCTCCGCACCTTTTTATTTACTTCAGCACCGCACCTCCTCTGAGTCTCGGTATGCTTTTCTCTTTCCTTCTAGTTGTAGAAATTCCACTCAGCCAGCCTTCCTGTGGTTCTGGATGATGTCCGGTTATGTCTTTTAGTTGTATTTTTGAAGTGGTTGTGCGAGGCAGCAATCTCCGGTGTTTACCTATGCCGCCATATTGGTTTCTCCTCCCTTTTGTATCTTTTAAGGAATTTGTCCATTTTCTCTAAGTTACCTAATTTATTGGCATACAATTGCTCACAATATTCCTTTATAATTCTTTTTTAAGAAATATGTTTTTATTGATTTTAGAGAGAGAGGAAGGGAGAGGGGGAGAGAGAAAAACATTGATCGGCTGCTACTGGAGAACGAACCGCCACCTGGCGTGTGCCCTGACCGGGAATCAAACCAGTGACCGCTTGGTTCATGGATCAACACTCAACCACTGAGCCACAGCTGCTGAGCTATAATTCTTTTTATTTCGGTAATGTGAGTAGTAATGTCCCTTCTTACATTTGAGCCTTCTTTTCTCTCTCTCTCTTTCTTGATTAATCTAGCTAAAGACTTGTCAACCTTGTTGTTCTGTTTAAAGAACCAACTTTGTGGGTGTACTAATATTCTTTATGTTTTTCTATTCTTGATTTTTAAAAATATCTGCTCTATAGGCGGTATTCTTGGCTTGCTTTTCTGGGCATGAAACCTTTGCTTTATGAATGAATTAGGGTGAGGGGAATCAGATCCCAGTATACTCAGTGTGCCCTGGGAGTAGGAATTGGGTGGGAGATGGGAGCCCCATGTTCTGGCTGCATCCCTCAGGAGTGGAGTTTCTATCACTCTGAGTTGGGATGGGGGAGGGAGTGGGTTTCTCATGTTCAGATACCACAGACTCTCATTGTTCTCACTGAGTTCGGGTAGTTTTTCTTGAATAAAAGTTTCTTCATTATATATGATCTAAAGACCATTTATAAAGAATTTAATTTTTTTAAGTGATTTTACCAATTTCACTGTGGCACCCTAGAGGTTCTCACTTTGCCATGCCAGAAATAGACCTTTAGGGGTTGCTTCTTAATTTTTAAGTTAGATTTTATAATGATGTAAATAGCTAGTACATACTTACTAGTACATAATAATAAAATCAAATCTATTAATGTGTATTCAGAGAAATCCAGTTCTTACTATATTCCTATCCTTTCTACTCTGTTGCCCCTCTCTGTTAACAAGGTTAAAAATATTTTATTGAGCCTGACCATCATGGTTTGGTGGCTGAGCTTCGATCTATGAACCAGGAGGTACAGTTCAAATCTCCGACGGGACCCATGCTCACCTTGTGGGCTCCATCTTGCAAGAGGCAGCTGATCAATGATTCTCTCTCATCATTGATTGATATTTCTATCTCTCTCTCCCTCTCCCTTCCTCTCTGAAATCAATAAAAGTATATTAAAAATTATTGAGACATAATTAATATACTTTAAAATATGTATTTTTATTTTAAAATGTAATATCCTTTAAAATATATAATTCAATATTTTTAAAGATTATGTTTACAAAGTTGTACAGCCATCATCACTAATTTCAGAATATTTCATCTCCCCAAAGAAACCCCATACCTGTTAGTAGTCACTCTCTATTTCCCTTTCCCTGCAGCTTCTGGAAACCATTAATCTACTTTCTTTCTCCTTGGATGTGCCTATTCTGGATTTTTCAATATGTGGACTTTGTGACTGATTTCTTTCATTTAGTATAATGTAGTCAAGGTTCATTTATTTTGTAGCATGAATCAATACTTCATTTTTTTTATTGCTGAATAATATCCTGTTGTACAGATGTAACACAATTAGTTATATATCAGTTGATGGATATTTGTGTCGTTTTCATTTTGGGCTATTACGAATGCTATGAACACTCATGTTCAAGTTTCTGTGTGGATATATGTTTTCTCTTTGGTATAAGCCTAGGAGTAAAATTACTGGGTTATAGATTAAAATTTTTTTTCTATTCTTCCATAGATAGATAAATAAGGTATCCCAAAAATGTATACACATACTTTGAATAATTGTAAAGGCATTTATAATTACAGTGTGCATACATTTTTTTGGACTCACTGTATATTGAGATATAGATAAAGACATGGGTATAGATATATAGATACCATTACTTTCTCAGGTAAATGATAGCAGCATTGCATACATATGCTTCACTTTGCTTTTTCACTTAAACTACATTCTGGAAAACAAAATAAAAACTATATATGCTGGGCATCAGTCCATATCAGTACACAGACACGCCTCACTTCTTACAGTTGCATGATCAGGATGTGCAATGGTTTATTCAGCCAGTAACTTGTTCATGGACATTTGGGTTGTTTTATAGTCTTCTTGCTATTACAAGCTGAACTGGAATATATTTCTGTATATATGTATGTGTGTATATACACATATACATATTTATATATGTATATATATAGTTTTTCATATTTTTTGCACATGTATTTTTGGGATAAATTTTTAGATGTGAGATTTCTGGGTTAAAGGATAAATTCAGTTAGGTATCATCAAATTCCTTTTTATTAAGGTTGCTCTTTTTTATATTCCCAGTCTGTATCCATATGTGGTTACTTTTTATAATGTACTATACAGAGTGGGCAATAGTAGATTTACAGTTGTGAATACATGAAACACAGAGTTAATAAAGCTATTGTAATAATCATAACCTGCATGCCTTTTTCCATATGAACAACTGTAAACCTATTTTTGTCCACCCCTTTATATGATTGAAAATAATAATGTGTATTTTCTAGTTTTTGGTACTAGTTCTGTGTACTTTGATCACATTGTTAATTATGATTTTATTTTTATGTATTTATATTTAAAAATATATTTTATTTATTTTTAAAGAAAGAGAGGAAGGGAGAGGGAGAAAGAGGTATAAACATGGATGAGAGAGAAACATCAACATCTATTGGCTGCCTCCTGCACACTCCCCACTGAGGACGGAGCCTGAAACCTGGTCATGTGCCCTGACTCTGATGGGGAATTGAACCAGCAACCTCCTGGTGCATGGGTTGACACTTAACCACTGAACCACACTGGCCAGGCTAATTATGACTTTAAATAACAGATTCTTAATAGTTTTTAAACTTCTTGATAGAAGTTTATGGGTTTGTAAATTTCTCCTAGTATTTTATTTCTACGCATTTTTGCTTTACATACTTTGAGGCTAATTAGGTATGTTTAAGTTATACCTTTTTGATAGTTTTTTCTACTATGTATCAATTCTAATCTTTAATAATGAGTATTTAATATATATTTCATGTTGAAATTTCCTGTTGAATATATCTATACATATTCATCTTTCTTTTGGATGCTGTTTGTGTAGTATCTTTTTCGTTGCTTTTGTGTTCAGTCTTTCTTTCTTTTATTTTTAAAAGTGTTTTCATTGATTTTTTTAGAGAGAGGGAAGGGAGAGGGAGAGATAGAGAAACATCATTGTGAGAGAAACATTGATTGGCTGCCTCCTGCTCGACCCCTACTGGGGTTGAGCCTGTAACCCAGGCATGTGCCCTGACCAGGAATCAAACTGGTGACGACATTCAACCAACTGAATCACAATTGGGCTGTGTTCAATCTTTCTGTCATTATGTTTAAGTGTCTATTTTAACTAACATATACCTGAATTTTTGTTATATTTCAATATAGTTTTTTAAAAAATATATTTTTATTGATTTCAGAGAGGAAGGGAGAGAGAGAAAAACATCAATGAGAGAGAATCATTGATTGGCTGCCTCCTGCACACCCCCTACTGGGGATCGAGCTCGCAACCCAGGCATGTGCCCTTGACTGGTATTGAACCTGGGCCCCTTCAGACCACAGGCCGACGCTCTATCCACTGAGCCAAACTGGCTAGGACATGGCTACTTACTATTAATGTGATATCATTATTGATGTTGATCTTGATCATCTGGCTGAGGTACTGTCTATCAGATTTTGCCCCTGTAGGATTACTCTTTTTTTTAAATAACTCTTTATTGTTCAGATTATTACAGATGTTCCTCTTCCTCTTCCCCCCCCCCCCCGGCCCCCCCCCCCCCCGGTCCCATATCATCTGTGTCCATAGGTAGTGCATACATGCATATAAGATCTTTGTCTAATCTCTTCCTGCCCCCCCCCCACACACTCCCTTCCCTCTGAGAATCATCAGTCTGTTCCATTTCCATGCCCCTGATTCTATTCCATTCACCAGTTTATTCTGTTCATCAGATTTTTTATTCACTTGTTTTTTAGATTCACTTGTTGATTGATAGATATTTTGTTGTCACTTTGTTGTTCATAATTTTTATCTTTACTTTTTTCTTCCTCTTCTTTTTTTTATTGCTTAAAGTATTACAACAAAAGAGGAAGGGAGAGGGAGAGAGAGATAGAAACATCAATGATGGCCGAGGCCGGTTTGGCTCAGTGGATAGAGCGTCAGCCTGCGGACTGAAAGGGTCCCAGGTTCGATTCCAGTCAAGGGCATGTGCCTTGGTTGCGGGCATATCCCCAGTGGGAGATGTGCAGGAGGCAGCTGATCGAGGTTTCTCTCTCATCGATGTTTCTGGCTCTCTATCTCTCTCCCTTCCTCTCT
>NW_005356635.1:4546431-4556071 GCF_000412655.1 Myotis brandtii
GCAAACTCTGAGGCTGCCCCTTTGCATCCAGTCCAACTATGGGCTTATTTGTAGTGATCCCTTCTGCCAGCAGCCCTGCGGGAGCCCTTCCCCACTTGCAGGTCACGCTGGCCCCAAAGAGCCTCGGACTTTGTGGGACGCAGATTTCCCCCCGCACGCGTTCCTCTCTCCAACCTGAATTGCAAACTGCACCTTTGGGGGAAGTCTAACCTTTCCGTGGGGAGAAGCAGGGCTCCTCTGAGTTCACAGAGAGCCGTTGCCTCCGGGTTAGTAGCTGATCTCTGGATGAAGGTAACAGCCACTCAAGATGGTGCGATCTCGCGGCTGAGCTGGCGCCCCGGGGGAGGTTTCAACCTCAATCTCTAACCGTCCCCTTTTTTCTAGGAGTTCTCTGTCTTTCCTGGCTGCAGACTGTCTCTCAGCTGAATCTCCTCTGCTTATTCCACTAAGTTCCTCGGAGGTCTCACTAAGTTCCTCGGAGGTCTCACTAAGTTCCTCGGAGGTCTCACTAAGTTCCTCGGAGGTCTCACTAAGTTCCTCGGAGGTCTCACTAAGTTCCTCGGAGGTCTCACTAAGTTCCTCGGAGGTCTCACTAAGTTCCTCGGAGGTCTCACTAAGTTCCTCGGAGGTCTCACTAAGTTCCTCGGAGGTCTCACTAAGTTCCTCGGAGGTCTCACTAAGTTCCTCGGAGGTCTCACTAAGTTCCTCGGAGGTCTCACTAAGTTCCTCGGAGGTCTCACTAAGTTCCTCGGAGGTCTCACTAAGTTCCTCGGAGGTCTCACTAAGTTCCTCGGAGGTCTCACTAAGTTCCTCGGAGGTCTCACTAAGTTCCTCGGAGGTCTCACTAAGTTCCTCGGAGGTCTCACTAAGTTCCTCGGAGGTCTCACTAAGTTCCTCGGAGGTCTCACTAAGTTCCTCGGAGGTCTCACTAAGTTCCTCGGAGGTCTCACTAAGTTCCTCGGAGGTCTCACTAAGTTCCTCGGAGGTCTCACTAAGTTCCTCGGAGGTCTCACTAAGTTCCTCGGAGGTCTCACTAAGTTCCTCGGAGGTCTCACTAAGTTCCTCGGAGGTCTCACTAAGTTCCTCGGAGGTCTCACTAAGTTCCTCGGAGGTCTCACTAAGTTCCTCGGAGGTCTCACTAAGTTCCTCGGAGGTCTCACTAAGTTCCTCGGAGGTCTCACTAAGTTCCTCGGAGGTCTCACTAAGTTCCTCGGAGGTCTCACTAAGTTCCTCGGAGGTCTCACTAAGTTCCTCGGAGGTCTCACTAAGTTCCTCGGAGGTTTATAGAAGATTCTTGAGTAACCTTATTACTGTGGTTTTGAACTCTATATCCAGTAGTTTGCTTTCCTCCATTTCTTTCATTCGTGACATATTTCTTTGTCTCCGCATTTTGGCTGCTTCCCTGTGTTGATAGAGTGGCCTTGTGTGGTAGGTGTCCTATAGGGCCCAGTGGCTCAGCCTCCCCAATCACCTGAGGTGGACACTCTTGGTGCACCCCTTTGTGGGCTTGTGCACAGTCTTGTTGTAGTTAAGCCTTGATTGCTGTTGGTATCACTGGGAGGAATTGACCTCCAGGCCAATTGGCTGTGAGAACCTGCTTTGTCTATAATGGAAGAACTGCTGTGCTGGAGACACCCTTACGGGGCAGGACTTGCTTCAGTGGGGCTTTGGTGCTCACTGAGTCTGCCCCTTGAGTGTGTTGCTATGGATGTGTAGAGTTGTAATCTGGTATGGTCTCACACTGACCACTGGGTACACTGGCTGTTGGGTTTCCAGGGAGGTGCAAAGTCAGCCACTACCTGGGACTATCCAGCAAAAGCTACAGAGATATCTGCAGACTCCTCTTCTTTGTATGGGGTTTGGAAGTGCCCAGATGAGGCCCAGCTGTGAAGCAAGGCAGGCTGGTGCTGGTGCCGGGTCTTGGGCCTTTTATTGATAGGTTTGGGGCTCCCTGACCCAACTGCAGCTTGTTTGACAGATTTGTAGCCTGAGAAAGGACAGACCATTAATATGCAAAAGCCGCTGTGCACAGCTTGGGTGGGGTTGTAAATTAGGTGGGACGGGGTCTCAGGGAATTACCAGGGCGGAGTAAACAGAAATGGCTGCCAGTCAGCTCTGCACCAGGGAGGTTCCAGCATGGGAACAATGACCACTGTGAGCACCTCCATCTGGAAGAAAGCCACTCCCGAGTTCCTGCCCCGATGCCAGACAGTCCATTTTCTCCCCATGTGTGTCTGGGTCCCCCAGAGCCTCGCTTGGCACTGGAGCTCAGAGAAAGTGGGAACTTGTAAATTCAGTTTGTGGTGCCAGCCTTTTAAGAGGAGCAGCTAGGTGTCCAGCAGTCTGTGTGTCACTCAGCCCCAATCCACACTGGTTTTCATAGTCTGTAGTTCTTACTGCCCATAGGGACTTCTTTCCCCAGCTCTGGAACCCTGGACTGGGGGGTCTGGTGTGGGGATGGGACCCCTCGCTCCTCCTGGCAGCCTCTGCAGAGGTGATCTCCCTCCCGATTAAAAAAGCAGCTCACCCGGGTGCCATACCAGACCACCGTTCTGTGACTCCACACCTCCTACTAGTGTCAGTATGCTTTCTTCTTTACTTCTCTAGTTGTAGTACTTCCATTCAGTCAGCTTTCCAGTGGTTCTGGATGGTAGTTGTTCTATATTTTAGTTGTAATTTTGATATGGTTGTGGGAGGCAGTTAGTACAGGTGTTTACCTATGCCATCTTGGTTCTCCCTCTATTTGCTGTTCTGATTGGGTATTTTTTGCTTCTTCATATTCCAAATCATTGATTTGATTCTCGGAATCCTCTACTCTACTGTTGAATACCTGTAAATTGTTCTTTATTTCAGTTAGTGTATCCTTAACTTCTAACTGGTCTTTTTTCATGTCATTGACATTCTCACTAAGATCCTTGAAAGTCTCATCAAGATCCTTGAGTAATCTTATAACCATGGTTGTCAACTCTGTACCCAGTAGTTTACTTACTTCCCTTTCTTTCATTTGTGACCTGTTTATTTGTCTCTGCAATTTGGCTGCTTCCCTGTGTTTGTTTCTATGTATTAGGTAGAGCTATGATGTCTCCTGGAATTGGTAGAGTGGCCTTGTGTAGTAGGTATCTTGTAGGGCCCAGTGGTTCAGCCTCCCCAGTCACCTGAGCTGGGCACTCTAGGTGCACCATTGTGTTGGCTGTGTGCAGTCTTGTAGTTGAGCCTTGATTGCTATTGAAATCTCTGGGAGGACTTGACCTCTAGGCCAATTGGCTGTGAGGATCAGCTGTGACTATAGTGGGAGAGCTGCTGTACAGGAAGTGAGGCCCAGCTGTGAAGCAACTTGGACTGCTGCTAGTGCTGGGTCTTAGGCCTATTATTGATAGGTTTGGGACACACTGTTACCAGCTACAGCTTGTTCAAGAGATTTCAGCAAATTCCGAAACCTGAGCCATTCATATGGAAAAGCTGCTGCAAACAGCTTGGATGGGGCTGCAAATTGGATGGGGCAGGGTATCAGGGAATCACCAGGGTGGAGCAAACAGTGTGCTCCAGGCTGACAGAAACTCAGATATGGCTGTCAGTCAGCCCTGAAACAGGGGAGGTCCCAGTGCAGGAACAATGACCCCTGTGAGCACCCCTGTCTGGGAGAAAGCCACCCCTGAGTTCCTGCTCTGATGCCAGATAGTCCAGTTCTTCCCTGTATGTGTCTGGGTCCCCCAGAGATGCCTGGTACTGGAGCTCAGAGATATCGAGTCTGAGTACATTCATGCCCAGCCTTTTAAGAGGAACACCTGGGTCTCCGGCAGCCTCTGTGTCACTCCGCCACAGTTCCAGCTGGTTTTTACAGCTTGTAGTTATAGGGACTTCTCTTCCCAGCTCTGGAACCCTGGGCTGGGGGTCTGGTGTGGGGCTGGGACCCCTTGTTTCTCATGGGTGGCTTCTGCAGAGATGATCTCCCTCCAGATTAAAAAAACAGCACATGTGGGTGTCGGAACAGCCTGTTCAGTGCCTTTACTCCTCCTACCAGTCTCGGTGTGTTTTCTTCTTTACTTCTCCAGTTGTAGGACTTCCATTCAGCCAGTTTTCAGGTGGTTCTGAATGATTGTTTTGCTATATTTTAGTTGTAATTTTGATGTGGTTGTGGAAGGCAGTGAGTACCTGCATTTATTGGTTCTTTGTAAAATTTTTAATGGAAATTTTAAAGACAATTTACCTCTCAAAAAGAGCAGTTTTGCATATTTTTTCTTTTCTACCTTTCAAATCCCTCCTTCAATCTTCAATCATAGTAGTATTTATTTCATGTACTTTGATCACCTGTGAAGATGTAGCTTATTATCTTTCTTCTCCTCAAAGAACGGCCCTTTGTCTCTCTCTGCTTCATAGATGCTTTAACCTGGGCTTGTCCTAGAGCTGAAACTGAAAAACATTATTGATTTGAGAGCTTGCTGCTTCAATGACTGTAAGTTGTGACACATTATCTCCTTTTTGGCCTCCACACCTGTGACCATGATAATTTAGAGCAAAAAAGGTCTTGAACTAGTAGTACTGCATTTAATCAAATCTAAGATGCCACTGATTGTAGGAAGGACCATTATTTTATACAGGGGAATACTTTGTTTTCTTGTACTTGGTGTGCTTCACAGATGTTGCTTTGTTTGCAAATTAAAGACAAGACCCTCCACTAGCAAAAGATTATGAATCACTTCATTGTGGTGGTCTGAAACCAAACCTGCAATGTCTTTGAGGCATGCCTGTATTACTAAGAACAAAAAAGAATGCTGCCAATTACTCTATGCCACAGTGCCTCAGCAAAGTCCTTATACAGTAATCTCTCATTACTTTGACAATTCTTTCATCTGTTCTGAGGGATTTGGCAAAATTGCCAAGTTTATTCAGGTCATTTCTTGGCGTGTGATATACTAGTGCTTCTCAAACTCGACTGGGCACATGAATCACTTTGGAGTCTGGTTAAAGTGCAGATTCTGACTCAGTAGGTCTAGGGTGGGGCTAAAATTCTGCATTTCTAATAAACTCCCAGATAATGCTGATACTCCTGGTCACACACCATTTGTTGAGTAGAAAGGTGACAGGCAGTCTTTTACATATATCTCTTTAACTAAATGGAACTCCTCTTCATGTGCTCATGTGCATCTTCCTTTTTTAGGTATTATAAAGCACTTGATTAATGCTTTGCAAAAAACCAAAAACATAGAGTTACAGTAATTTCTCCAACAACAAATATTTACTTTACAAATATCAAATTTAAGTCCCACATCTTCACTACTAGGCCTCTTTTTGCATACAATGACTTTTTGCTTCGATGGGTGTATCACAGTGTAAAAATTTTGAAGACATTTTAATTTATTATTTTATTATTATTATTTTTAGGGCCTTCCTGTAAAAGCCAGAAGACCTATCTGCTGGACAAATTCAAAAAGAGCTGTAAGCATTTGAAAACATTTTAAAGGGCAGTAAAGCTTAACACATCTAATAGGACAATAAAACAGTTCAACAGAAGAGAATATGGACAGTCATGGCCAAGTTAATGGCACAGCGATGCCACAGCTGCTGCCTGAAGACTGAAAACAGGACACAGTCAAGTTATATGACTCATCCTGATTTCTCTGTAACATTAAATATGAAAAATATATGTAAAATATAATTATGGTATATTAAAAGAACTATAACAATGGGAAAGACATTAGAAATGGAACTGTGTAAAATGCCTTGTGCTGATTTGTTTGTTTATAGTACACTTGTTGTAGACTACAGGCAAGGCACTGTACCCTGAGGAACAGGCACTGAACAGGAAGATCCACAGGTCCTGCCCTTGTGTGGCTCACAGTCCAGCAGGGACACTGACATTAAAGAAACAGTGTACCCTCACTATTTGTGGAATCTGTGTCTGCAGAGGAACTGAAATGAGTCTTTTTTCCAGTTCCATTAAGGGCTTGTGTTCTGATTTCCAGCCACCAGGTGGAGATCAAACAAAACTAATTAATGTATTCCCTGTCCGTATGTCTTTTGCCTTTTTTTTTTTTTTAAGTACATTTTTATTCATTTCATACAGAAAGGGAGAGGGAAAGAGAGATAGAAATATCAATGATGAGAGAGAAATATTGATTGGCTGCCTTCTGAACACGCCTCCCACTTCCCCCCCTCCCCCCGGGGATTGAGCCAGCAATAGGCATATGCCCTTGACTGGAACCGAACCCGGGACCCTTCAGTGCACAGGCCAACACTCTATCCACTGAGCCAAACTAGCTAGAGCTCTTCTTCTTTAACTGAACAATTCCTTAAGCTAAGTCAGGAGCACGGAGAATTACTTTTTTGTCTTGTGAGTGAGCCACTGACCTCTCAGGGAATAAAACCACCTAAATCAAAGCCGCATGCCAATTCAAAACAAACACAATTTTCAAAGGGAACCATAATGTGTTCAAATCAATGAATGATTTGAAATTGGGAAACCTCTGTATTTTTAATAAGTTTAACAAAAGCGAATGTATTTCCATGTTACATTTTTGCCAGTTAGAAGATGGGTGAGATGAAGTAGAGAAAAACAGTCAGAAAAAAAGAGGAAGGAAGAAAAGCAGACACAGACAGGCCTACACAGAGTGAAACACAGGGCGTGGGGAAGGCTGAGCTGGGGGTGCTGGGGAGACTGTCTGTCCTGGGGTCAGCACCATTTGATCCTTCTTGTCCCTGTGCATCGAGGGGATACGGGTCAGCAGCCCCACAGAGCTCTTTCAAAGGCTGACTAACCTCCAAGCATCCCCTTTCTGGACTGGGAATTGGGTCTGCTTTTATTTGCAAACTTCAAAGTTTAATTTTAAAGCAAAAATGCCCTTTTCTTTACACGTGAAAAATTTCTCACCCCTATAAAGAAATCACTTGAGATTTTCAAGTCCCCTCTTTGTAATTTTATAAGTGCTTGCTTTGGGGATGAGCTATTTATTATTCAGAAACAGCCAGGCAGCCTTATGTCTATTTTTTTTTTAAGTTAGGTGTTTTCATTCTATTGGAAGTTATAATAATTCTAGTGGCCATACATTACCAATCAAATCTATTGTCTATGTGTGTGAGAGAGCCACAGCTCATGCCTGCATACCTAATTAGAGCCCCGTGAAGATGTTCTCTGATTGGAACAAAGAATTTCCCTTTGGGGAACAGAGGTAACAGCAGACCCTGCTTCCTGCCTCTCGAGGGATCCCAAAGTTTCAGTCATTACAACTCACCACAAAGAGGGGAAATGGCCCTGTGTCTGTAGCTCACTTCTCCTTCTTTCCCAGGAACTGGATGCAGTGAAATGAGGAGCCAGATCCCAGGTGTGTGCAGAACTTCTCTGGGAGGGTCTTACTGTTCCCATGAAATGTCTAGCAAACTGTCCGGCACAGCTGTCACTGTAACTAGAAAGTAATGAGGGTACTGGAACTAGACTCATTGTTTCAGGAAAGCCCATCTCATAGGTAATGTGAGGCTTCTATGAGGTTACATCACATGAAAGTTGGTAGTCTTTTGACAAAAATGCAACAGTATTCACATTTCATCCTATACCAACTGAGGATTTTTTTTTGTTGTTAACATTTTTTAAATTTTAACTTTTGGTTTTGTTTTATTTTGTTTTGTTTTGTTTTGCCAGCTTTAGACATTATCTAATGTCTTCTTACTGGGATGAGGAATTAAGTGGTTCCCTTTATACTATCTCCCACCTCACCTCCATCTCTTCAGTTGCTTTCATGTTGATGTTTGAAATCATTCTCACAGTTCTTGGTTGCTCTTTCAAGGTCTTTAAATGTTATTAGATAGAGTTTTTCTTTCACAGTGCCCCAGAGCAGATTATCACATGTTAATTCTGGGTTTTAAGGAGGCCACACAATATCAGATCCATGTCCAGTCCATCAACCACTGAATCTGTCTGGAGGGTATTCTCTTAATGGAAAAATATAAGGTACTGGGCCATCTCCTTGTTGCCTTGAACAGTAGTCAGCAAACCATATCGGAAACATGAAACAGGGAAGCAGTCATCATGGCAATCACTTTTTGAATATTTTTATTACCCCAGAAAGAAAACTCATACTCATTCGTAGCCACTCCCCATTTTTTCCCAAGCACCACCACCCCCCCAGCCATAGGCAACCAATACGTGGTCTCTGATGGTTGGCCTCCCAACTGAGGATTTTAAAAAATGGAACAAAAATCCCCCAAAAGCTAACACTGTCTTTTAATTTAACAAGTACAGTGGGGCCTTGACTTACGAGTTTAATTGGTTCTGAGACCGAGCTCGTTAAGGAGCTCGTTAACTCAAATTACTCTATCAACTCAATGCAAAAAATCGGCCGAGAGACAGCTGGTATCTCAAAAAACTCGTTAGTCCAGACACTCGTAAGTCAAGGCCCCACTGTACCTATTTACTTGTAAGAGCTTTAAAACACGAACAAAATTGCCTCATTGTAAGCAGCTGTGTGACCTTGAGATACTCATAGAATGTCTCTGGGTGTCTGAGTCTTGATGCTGGAGCACGAGTCCCTGGAGCATGAGTCCCTGGAGCACGTGTCCCTGGAGCACACATTCCCTGGAGCACCTATCCCTGGAGTGCGCGTCCCTGGAGCCTGTGCCAAGATGAGCCACTGGCAGCTGGAGGAAATGTTAGAACCTTTACTTATATTTTTTCCCCATCTGAAATGCAAGGAAAAATATTAAGCTTTACTAGTATTTGATATTAGGACCAACAGAATACAATTACTTTGTTTATAAATGTACAATTTTTGGAAGTGTATGCTCAAAAATGTTATACTGTTAATGACCCATAGACAGAGAAAATAGTGTGGGGAAGGCCTGGGGTTGGACGGGGCTGGGTGGAGGGTGGCAAAGGGGGTAACAAATGGGGGACATCTGTAATGCTGTCAACAATAAAAAAAAAGTGATTACTGATCTATACCTTTCAAAGATTAGGCTAGATTTGGTGTTTTCAAATTACTGGTTGCAACTTATTTTTTTTTGGTTTGTGATAAATTTAGTGTATTTTTAAAGAGTGAAATAAAATATTAGAGTGTATTGCTCACAGTAAGAATTAAGTATTATTCTGTGAAACTTTTCAGATGAATATGTGTGAATACTAGGTAATGATATAAAATCTTTCTCCTATTGTGGCTTGTGGTTAAAAAAAATTTGAGACAATGTGGACTAGAACAGTGGTTCTCCAAGTGCCATCCTTGGGCGAGCAGCAGAGACCTATGAGAATTTGTTAAGAAGGCGAATTCTTTTATCCCACCCCAGAATCACTGTATCAGAAAGTGGGGTTCAGCCCAGCAATTATGGCTCAGTGAACATTCCTGGTGGTTCTGCCAAGTGCTGGACCATGGAACCTCTGGCCTAGAACATTCCAGAATTCATCTGGTTACAAAGGCTTAAGATTCTGTTAAGATATTCCTTTAAGTAAGGCAATATTTTTCAAAATTACCTGATCATGAGAATCACCTGGGTGTTTAAAAGTACCTTGGAGATCCTAAATAATCAGGTCTGGATCGGGGACTGGGGACTTGGAATCTTATTTATTTATTTATTTACTAGAAGCCCGGTGCAGAAAAATTTGTGCACTGGTTGGGGGGGGGGGGTCCCTCAGCCCAACCTGTGCCCTCTCACAGTC
>NW_005356635.1:4556143-4558007 GCF_000412655.1 Myotis brandtii
GCCCCGCCCCGCACACAGCAGGCCCGGATCCCGTGCTGGGGCGGGCGGTGGCTGGGGAATTGTGCTGCCACCAGTCCCAGGCGGGGCGGCGCAGTGGGATCTGCCTGCAGTATGCAAATTAGTCACCATCTTTGTTGGCAGTTAATTTGCATATCACACTGATTAGTCAATGGGAGGTGTAGCAAAGGTACCGTCAATTACCATGTTTGTCTATTATTAGATAGGATGACAAACATCTCTGGTGATTCTTGTGATCAGACAAGTTTGGGAGACACTTTAACCAAGAAACATGGAAATTAGAGAGTCTGTAGAATATGACTGTTACAGAGCAGAACTGCTGTTGCAGAGAAAACAAATTTTAGGCTGGGAAATAATTCAAATCAGAAATTTAAAAGCTAAGAACCACCTAAACATTTCTAAATGGAATGAAATGGACTTTCTTTCATTTTGAGTGAGCTGAGCCTGGGATTCTCTCCTGAAACGGTTGCCCTGCAGTTCTGCCCAGCACTTCAGCTCTGGAACCCTGGCTGCTTGAGAAGCACTAGCGGAGGGAGCCCTGCATGCCCACAGTATTGCTCCTGGCAGTGGGACAGCCCCTGGACTCGGAGACTTTGGGGCAGGCCTTCGAGTATATGTCTTCAAATTCCTTCAGGCAAGTTTCAAACACACTGGTGGGGTAGAGACTCCACTTGTAAAAGTAACTATCATCATTGACTTGATTGTGTTACTGCTAAAACTACATTCCCAATTGACTATAATTAAGAATAAAATCTTATACAAATAATATCTGCACATTGTAAATATATTCAACACAAATATGTATAAAAATCTGAAAACCTTCTGATACCCCACTTCCATTCTCAGCCTCAACCCCCCAAGTAACCATTTCTAACAGTTTTGAGGATATTTTCTGATTTTTTAAAATATCCATACATATAGCCTTTAAAAAACAGAATGATTATTGATGTTATGCTACAATTTTTCTGTAGACAATAAAGCATGGATGTTTTGCTGTGTCATTATATATCTAGTCAATTCTTTTGAATACTGGCAGATTTTAAATGTTTAATTTAATGTCTACCAAACTTAACTGACCTCAGAACACTTTGAAAATGAGAATGTATTTTGACTGCATATCCACTAGAACTCAAGGCAGACAATGTGTGCTTAGATTAAAGGAGTCAAGTAAACAATGTCTCCTGAAGAGATTAATTCTGCAAGAAATGATGTAAATTTAATATATTGAATTTTTAATGTTTATAACAGGAAGAATAATAAGGATGAAAAATTAAATCATTGCATTTTACTAAGAACAACGTATAATGAGATTAAGTAAAATGTTTTCATTTTATATTTTGTTATAAAATACTAGAGGCCTGGTGCATGAAATTTGTGCACCGGGGGGTCACCTCAGCCCAGCCTATACCCTCTCCAATCTGGGACCCCTCGGGGAATTGGGCCTAAACTGTCGGTCAGACATCCCTCTCACAATCCTGGACCACCGGCTCCTAAATGCTCACCTGCCTGCCTGGCTGGTCGCCCCTAACTGCCCTCCCTGCTGTCATGATTGCCCCTCACTGCCTCTGCATGCTGGCCTGATCGCCCCTAACTGCTCCCCCTGCCGGCCTGGTCACCCTTAACTGCTCCCCACTGCTGGCCAGGTAACCCCCAACTGCCCCCTCTGTGCCAGCCTGGTCGCTCCTAAGTGCTCCCCCGCCAGCCTGGTCACCTCTTACTGCCCCCCCCTGCCAGCCTGGTTGCCCCCAACTGCCCCGCTCTGCCGGCCTGGTCACCCCTAACTGCCCCCTGCTGCTGGCCAGGTTGCCCCCAACTGCCTCGTCCCTGCCAACCTGGTTGCTTCTAA
>NW_005356635.1:4558117-4562534 GCF_000412655.1 Myotis brandtii
TGGTTGCCCCCAACTGCCCCCCCGCCAGTCTGGTCGCCCCTCATGGCCCCCCTGCCGGCCTGGTTGCCCCACGCAGCCTGCTTATTCAGTCGTTTGGTTGTCCCTCACTAACCCCCCTGCTAGCCTGGTCGTAGGCAGCCATCTTGTGAGGGCGTGAGGGTTAATTTGCATATTACCTCTTTTTTTATATAGAATAGCATTAAAAAAACTCTTAAATTAAAAACCTTTTTGGGGTATTTTATCACATAGCTTAATAGCTGCATACTGTCTTGGGGTAAAAACCTTATGTGTGGTAAAATATCAGACCTCTTGTTATGTGTTGTCTTAGCACAATATTTTAAAAATCCTATTTTTATGTAAGAACACTATAACAAAGGAAAGAAGCACATAGACAATACAGACACTTCATGATCTTCGTGTATTCTTAATTTAGATACTCTAAAAATCTTTAATTATATACTGTTTGATAGTTCTCTGCTGATTTTTCTAGAATCTGATGGCTATATTCATTCATTTTTATGTTGACATGTTCAACTATTTTCCTTTTTAAATTTGCACAAAGCTCTTGAACTACAAGACTGCTTTTCATTTAAAACTTTTTCTTTCAGCCTTAGGCCCATGAGGAACAAATTTGTATAAGTACACTAGAGGCCCAATGCACAAAATTCGTACAAGGGGCTCGGCCCTTACAGCCCCAGCTTCATCCAGAAAGTTGTCTGGATGGACATTCTGCTGTTCAGCCCTTTGATCTATTTGCATATTACACTTTTATTATATTGACTAGAGGCCCGTTGCACAAAAATTTGTGCACTCGGGGGGATCCCTCAGCCCGGCCTATGCCCTCTTGCAGTCTGGGACCCCTCGGAGGATGTCCACCTGCTGGCTTAGGCCCGCTCCCTGGGGGATCAGGCCCAAGCTGGCAGTCAGACATTCCTCCATCGCCAGGGGCAACCCTCAGGGGATGCCCACTTACCAGCAGGGAGCAGGCCTAAGCTGCAGTCGGACATCCTTAGTGCTGCTGAGGAGGCGGGAGAGGCTCCCGCCACCACTGCTGTGCTGGCAGCCATCAGCCTGGCTTGTGGCTGAGCAGAGCTCCCCCTGTGGGAGCACACTGACCACCAGGGGACAGCTCCTGCATTGAGCATCTGCCCCCTGGTGGCCAGTGTGTGTCATAGTGACCAGTCATTCCCAGTCATTCTACTGTTAGGGTCAATTTGCATATTACCCTTTTATTATATAGGATAGAGTCCTGGTGCATGGGTGGGGGCCAGCTGGTTTGCCTTGAAGGGTGTCCCGGATCAGGGTGGGGGTCCCGCTGGGGTGCCTGGCCAGCCTGGGTGAGGGGCTGATGGGTGTTTGCAGGCTGGTCATACCCCCTTCAGGGTGGGGGGGTCCCCACTGGGGTGCCTGGCCAGTCTGGGTAAGGGGCTGAGGGCCGTTTTCAGGCTGGCCTGCAACTGAAGCTCCCAGCCTCTCCTTTTTTTCTTTTTCTTTTTTATTCTGGGATTTATTTACCTTCTATAATTGAAACTTTGTAGCCTTGAGTGGAGCTCAGAGCAGGCCAGGGCAGGATGGGAAGCTTGGCTTCCTCCATTGCCAGGGGCAACCGAAGCCTCCTGCTTGCTCTAGCTCCGTGGTCACGGCCAGCTGAAAGCAGGTATCTGGGGTTTATTTATCTTCTATAATTGAAACTTTGTTGCCTTGAGTGGAGCTCAGAGCTGGCCGTGGCAGGCAGGAAGCTTGGCTTCCTCCATCACTGGGGCAACCAAGCCTCCTGCTTGCTCCAGCTCCGTGGCTGCCGGCCGCCATCTTGGTTGGTTTAATTTGCATATAGTCGCTCTGATTGGCTGGTGGGCGTGGCTTAAGGCGTAGCAAAGGTATGGTCAATTTGCATGTTTGTCTTTTATTAGTGTAGATAGCAGTGTCATAAACCTCAAGTTGTAACTTCAAAGGTGCGTAGCTATTATGTGGTAAGACACCTGCTGTGGAGCAGTTGTCATGCAGGAGAGGTGTGTAACAAGACAGCATTTGTGTTTCCCAGCATTCACTTCATGCACTTACATATGAATACTTTTCTTCTGCAATTTCCTAGCATTCTGGGATAGGAAGCAACCTTAGTATTTGCTGAATCTTTATGGTTTAGGACACAATTGCTACATCTAGCAAGGGAATCAGGTGGTGTTGCCACTTTACAGATGAGGAAACTGAGGCTCAAAGTGGTAAAGCAACTGACTAGTGCAAGGTCCCTAGAATTCAAATTGGTGCTTGCTTGATGTCAAAGTCTGTCCTGTATTCACCATGGCAAGATTTCCTGTGCTTTAGTCATCACTCACTGCTAACATTTGCCACATGTAGCACGGCTTTACTTTTTGGTTAAGGTATATTTTTAAATCCACTCTTTTTGCCGAAACCGGTTTGGCTCAGTGGATAGAGTGTTGGCCTGCTGACTGAAAGGTCCCAGGTTCAATTGCAGTCAAGGGCTTGTACCTTGGTTGCGGGCACATCCCCAGTAGGAGATGTGCAGGAGGCAGCTGATCGATGTTTCTCTCTCATCGATGTTTCTAACTCTCTATCTCTCTCCCTTCCTCTCTGTAAAAAATCAATAAAATATATTTTTTAAAAAATCCACTCTTTTTGGTTTTACATAAGCATATTGTAAAAAGAAATTAGTAATCTTCAAAGAAGGGAATAATGACTTCACAAAGGGAATCAGGGAAGGATAGTTTTAAGGCAATTGCTTTTCAGACCCTAAACTTCCATAGGTACTTTTTTACTAACAATGAGAATGTGTCCTTCCTTCTCCCTTATCCCCATTGTTTTTAATGTGTGGACTTGCCCTGGGAATAAAAATCTCCAGGGTCCAAACAAATGGGCAATTGAAAATATCAGCTTTGGTATTAATGGGTAATGAGTCATTGTGTAAGGTAGGAGTTTCTCCAGTTTTGGTTTTGGCACAATTGAAGAGAGACCTAATTGAGTTTTCAGCTTGCTGATCTGAGGAGACATCACTATGTGCATTTTGGGGTAGAACTCCAATGAATTCAAAGATCATCATTACTGTAAAAAAATTCTGATTCTCATCTACTTATGTCAACAAGGTTTTTCAGAGGTAACATCTATAAAAATGAAAAACAGAAGTAGAATTGGTGCTAAATCTGTCTCATTCAATCAGTAAACAATATTCATCCATGGATATGTGAGTTAACTTAAGAATGTTACCAGCCATATTCATCTTTTTAAAAAAATTTTATTATTTTTAAAATGTGACAGTAATTTAGCTACAGAACCAAAGTGTCACAATATATGCTAATTAAATTTGACCCAAGTCCCCACATATTCAGAAGGGTACATAGTTCAGTATCAAATGGCTTGACAGGAATGGGGGCAAGGGTTTCTTCTTCCTTCCTTCTCAGATTACATGAGAACCTGCTCTTTTCCAGATCAGCATGGCCCATTTGTAGGCAAGCCAAGCTCAGCCTCAGAAATACTGATCCAAACCTCAAGGTCACAAACACACAGTGTATTGGTGAGCTTTGCTGTGTAACAAACAACTTCAAAGGTTAATGATTTGACAACAATCACTGTTAGTTCATGATTCTGTGGGTGACAGCTGGGGTTTGTTGAGCCAGGTTTGCCGAGCAGGTCTCTCTGTCTTGGTTGGGCACACATACCTGTGCAGCAAGTCAGCAGAGTGGCTTCGCTGGACTACTGACCAGCGATGGGAGAGGGACCACACTGTGTGTCTCTGCCGCCTCGTAGGTGACCTCGAGTTTGTACCCAGAGCAGCTCTTCAGGTTCTAAGAGAAGGAGCAGAAACACGCAGGCCTCTAGGGGCCTCGATTGGGAACAGGCATAGATTCCTTTATCCAGAAGTCATATTCAGCTGAGGCAAAACGTGGAGAAATAAACTCAACTTCTTGATGAGGGGAGCTGCAAAGTCACGTTCAAAACCTCTCACATATCTGCAGGCTGTATTTAACAACCACAGTTAAATATTTAAGTTTGTGTCAGACACTGTGATGACAGCTCAGGACAAGCACAGGAGGACTCATGCCTTGTGCTATGATTACACAGAAAGAAGTCACCTCCCAGGTGTCTGAGGTCACAGGTGCTTCTGCTTCTGCTTTGCTCAGGCTTCTGGTCTCCTCCCCTGACAGCGGTGGCCCGGCCAAGTAGGAGAAAGTGGCAGCTGTCATCCGCTAGCTTTTCCCTGGAAGTGTCAGCTGAGCCTTAGAGGGCAGGGGTCTCAGGACCGTGGTGAAGTGAGTGGCAGCTGCTACTCCCCTCCCGGTGGCTGTCCTGCTTGAGAGCGGTCCACGTGCCACCTTCGCGCACCCATTGCACTTCGGCAACGTCCCGCGAGGGGGCACCCGTGCTCCGCGCTCGACCGCCTGCTAGGCGGAGGCCACGCAGGGCA
>NW_005356635.1:4562848-4564932 GCF_000412655.1 Myotis brandtii
CACACCAGGGGTGGTGACAGCCCGGAAGGCCGGGCCGCGGTCCCGGGGGCACGGAAATCTCGGCCGCCGTTGCCCCTTCGTCCCAGCTGCCCAAGCCATATTCATCTTACTAAGATGTGTGTTTCCAGTACAGCTTTTCTTTTTAAGTTTGAAATATATTTAGTTTTTTGATCAATTGTATACTTATACAATTATGCTGATATAATTATAATTAATTGAGAGAAAAAAATTAACACCTAGAACTGTATGGTCTCGGGCAATAAAAATTGTCCTAGTCCAGGGGTGGGCACATGTGCTAAACATGGCACGCCAGTAACTTTTGCTGGCACGCGAAACCCTCTCTTATAATCTTCCATTTACAATTTTTTTCTTAATATCGACTTTTTAATTTTTCAGATAAATTCAGTGTAGGTGCATCTTAGATAAATAAATAATTTTACATAACAAGTTATCTTAAAGACCATAGACATGGATTGACGAGAGAGGGGAAGAGCAATTTCAATAGTGTCGAAAATGAACTACTGAGGACTTGGAATGCCATTCCAGAAAATTTTTTCTGTTTAAAAAACTTTGCAACAGCGTTACTCTTTTTACATAACATGTATACATTAAAAAATAAATGTATTTTTCATCATCATATACTGTGTTTTTGTCGCTCGAATGAATTTTATTATTTCTTCAAGGTTCTTCACATACGTACACCTTAAGAGATATCAAGTAGGCGTAACATGTTCTCAAAAAATTAGGGTTGGCACGCAGAAAAATTTTGAGTCAGAGATTTTGCTGGTTTTGGCACGCACTCACAAAAAGGTTGCCCACCCCTGTCCTAGTCTGTTCAGGCTGCTATAACAAAAGAACCTTAGACTAGATGTCTTATGAACAACAGAAATGTGTTTGTCACCTTTTGGAGGCTGGGAAGTCCAAAAGCAAGCTTCTGGCAGGTTTGGTGTCTGGTGAAAACTTGCTTCTTGTTTCATAGATGGCCATCTTCTTGCTGTGTAGAGGGGCGAGGGATCTTTCCTGTGTTTTTAAGGATAATTAGGAGCATTCTGGCCTCTACCAACTAGATACCAGTAGCAATCCCCCCTCCCCCCAACCCCCACCAAGTTATAACAACCAAAAATGTATCTAGATATTGCCAAAAGTCCCTTGTGGGACAAAATCACCCATGGTTGAGAATCACTGCATTAGGCTACAATATTGGGGGGGGGGGGAGGGAGTGAAATAGAAAATGGAAATTTAAGGTGAAAAGGAACCATGTGCAATTTCTGCCTGTTAAAGGAGAGCTTGTTGTCCTGGCTGGGTGGCTCAGTTGGTAGAAGCATCAGCCCCAAAACCAAAAGGTTGTGGGTTTGATTCCTGGTCAGGGCTCATACCCAGATTGCAGGTTTGATCCTTGGTTGGGGCGCATAAGGCAACCAATAGATGTTTCTTTCTCACATAGATGTTTCTCTCCCTTTCTCCTTTTTTCCCTCCCTGCCCCCCTTTCCTCACTCTCTAAAATCAATGAACATGTCCTCGGTTGATGATTTAAAAAAAAGAGAACTTGTTCATTTTTAGTTGATAATGGATATCTAGTCACTATGGGATTTCGATTCTGCTGCTCTATATCACCATCTAAGTGGAAAACCAATTTTCATTGTTGTTATAGATCGAATTGTGACCCCTGAAAAGATAAGTTTTAACGCCCACCACCCCAAAATTTGACATTATTTGGAAATAGGGTCATTACAGAGATAATTAAGTTAAATGGAGTCATTAGGGTGGGTCCTGCTCCAGTTTTACTGGTGTCCTTATGAAAAGGGGACATTTGGGCAGACACAGATATGCACAGAAGGAAGACAATGTGAAGATGGTCCGGTGATGACAAGGGCAGAGAGTGATTGGATGGGTAAAGCTGCAAGCAAGGAACGCCAAGGACAGCCGGTCACCACAAAGAGCTAGGAAAAGGCACGGAAGGACTCTACCGAGAGTACCAGGGGAGCATGGCTCTGCCAATACCTTGGTTTTGAACCTCTAGCGTCTAGAACTATATGGCAATATATATTGGTTTTCCTCTCCTCTCCTCTCCTCTCCTCTCCTCT
>NW_005356635.1:4565030-4566307 GCF_000412655.1 Myotis brandtii
CTCTCCTCTCCTCTCCTCTCCTCTCTTCTCCTCTTTTTCTTTTCCTTTCTTTTCCTAAAACCATGACATTTATTGCACGACTAATCATTGAAATTCTTAAGATGAACTGGATGCAGCAACAGCTGCCCTCTTGGGTTTCAGTGTCATTCCTTCACGGAATCCATGCCTGAATCTGCGGTACACATTTATTAGTGCCTCCTGCGACCAGTTCCAGTGGTGCTTTGTCCTCTGGCCCTGGCACTCCAGTTACACTGCCTCTTGCGCCTGTGCCGCACTTGCCCTGTCTGGCCTTTGCAGGTGGGAAGTCTTGGAGCCACTGCTGTGCGCCTTGTTGCTGTGCTGCTGAAGGTCATCTTGCTTCTGCCGCTGAAACCAAAAAGCTACATTTGTTTTCTTATGCCACCCAGTTTGTGGTTTTTATTTTTATTTTTGTTAGAGCGGCCCTCATAAACTAATGTGCTTGCCATAAAAATAAAACCATAAAAACATATGCAATAAAAATAAGACAATGCAAGGGTTTAATCTCCAATATTTACAGGGAACTCATACAATTTAACAAAAGGAAGATAACCCAATCAAAAAATGGGCAACGAACCTAAATAGACACTTTTCAAAAGAGGACATAAGGAAGGCCAAGAGACATATGAAAACATGCTCAAAGTCACTAATCATCCAAGAGATGCAAATCAAAACGACAATGAGATATCATCTCACACCTGTCAGAATGGCTATCATAAAAAAATCAACAAATGACAAGTGCTGGCTTGGATGTAGAGAAAAAGGAACCCTTGTGCACTGCTGGTGGGAATGCAGACTGGTGCAACCACTGTGGAAAACAGTATGGAGTTTCCTCAAAAAACTAAAAATTTGACCCAGTAATTCCACTTCTAGATATATATTCCAAGAAACTAGAAACACCAATCAGAAAGGATATATGCACCCCTATGTATTGTACAATTTACATTAGCTAAGATTTGGAAACAGCCTAAGTGCCCATCAGCAGATGAGTGGATTAAAAAACTGTGGCACATCTACACAATGGAATACTATGCTGCTGTAAAAAGAAAGGAACTCCTACCATTTGCAATAGCATGAATGGACCTGGAGAGCATTATGCTAAGTGAAATAAGTCAGAGAAAGATAAATGTCACATGATCTCATTCATTTGTGGACTATAATGAACAACATAAACTGATGAACAAAAACAGATCCAGAGGCAGAGAAGCATCGATCAGACTGTCAAACCTCAGAGGGAAGGTAGGGGAGGGTGGGGGTAA
>NW_005356635.1:4566345-4566765 GCF_000412655.1 Myotis brandtii
CGGGGGTGGGGGGGGTGGGGCGACAATGGGGGGATAAGGACACATGTAATACCTTAATCAATAAAGAAAAAAAAATAAGACAATGTTCTAATGTTCAATTTCAGCTAGATGTTTAGGAGTCTACTGAACACCCCCATCTCTTCATTAAAAGGGAAGAATGGCCACTGTTACAACTATGTTCATAGCAGCATTAGACAGAAGGTCCGAATGCCCCTTGATAGATGGATAAACACAATGGAATGTTATTCATACTTAAAAAGGAAGGAAATTCTGACACATGCCTTCAACATTAATGAACCTTGAGGATATCATACTATGTGAAATAGGCTAGTCACAAAAGACAGATACTGTATGATTTCACTTAGGTGAGGTACTTAGAGTAGTTAAATTCACAGAGATAGAGAGAAGAACGGAGGTTGC
>NW_005356635.1:4566822-4576691 GCF_000412655.1 Myotis brandtii
AATGTGGAGTTATTGTTTAATGGGGATGGAGTTTTATTTGTTAAGGTGAAAAGAGTTCTGTGGATGGCTGGTGGTGATGGTAGCACAACAATGTGAATATTCTGGACTGTACTCTTAATGGTTAATATGATAAAATGTATGATGTGTGTTTTATCACAATTAAAAAGAAAAGAGCCCTGACCGGTTTGGCTCAGTGGATAGTGTCGGCCTGCGGACGGAAGGGTCCCGGGTTCGATTCCGGTCAAGGGCATGTACCTTGGTTGCGGGCACATCCCCAGTAGGGGGTGTGTAGGAGGCAGCTGGTCGATGTTTCTTTCTCATCGATGTTTCTAACTCTCTATCCCTCTCCCTTCCTCTCTGTAAAAAATCGATAAAATATATTAAAGAAAAGAGAATAGCCAATGTTAACAGAGATGCTAAAGGCACGACAGTACAAAATTGAGGTGATCTAATCATACAAATTGAGAATTAATGAAATTTGGATAACTTTCTATATGAGTCAATATTATTTTTGTTGGATGAATGTCAACACAGGTCATCTCACAGGGTGGGATACTCTACCCTATATCATCTATTAACTTTCCCATAGAAAAGGTTTAAGGCACACAAAGAGCCGAGCCAGGGCTCGAACCTAGGCCCTTTGACTCTTAGTCCAGTAGTACACTTCTCTTATGATACAGAAGAACGTTTATTTTGAAATAATCTCATCTGGTCCTTAGGTGTTGGACCAGAAAACAAACTGGGCCCAGCAGCCTTGTTGGGGGATGGTCAGCAGTGAGGTATTTTGAGGTGAATAATAGAGAAAGAAGAACCTGTTGGATTTCTGAGTTTCCAGGGGGGCAGGTATGGAGATTTGGAACAGAAATAAAGTGCCAAAGAGAGAGATAGTGATCAGGCCATCTCTATTGTATCATTACAATTTGACTGAGGAGGAAATGTGAAGATCCATACTTGAGCCTGGCTGATGTGCTCAGTAGTTGATTATTGACCTATGAACCAGGAGGTCACAGTTTGATTCCTGGTCAGGGCACAAACCTGGTTTCAGGCTCGATCCTGAGTGTGGGGCATGCAGTAGGCAGCTGATCAGTGATTCTCTCTCTTCATTAATGTTTCTCTCGCTCCCTCTCTGAAATCAATAAAAAAAAAATTAAAAAAGTATTAGATTTTAAAGAGCAGCTCCAAACTTAAAAAAAAAAATCCACACTTGAAAGTTGCAAACCATAGGCCTCTTGGAAAATGGAAGTTATTTGATAGTTGTCTATGTTATTCTACTTTATTTGATTATTCTGGGGGCCTTGGAGCATGAGTAGTTACTCAGTGATAGCTGGAGACAGATGCTTAGAGGCATTTAATCTAGGTTAGAAGCAAGAAAGGTTGGGGGTAGTTTTGGTAAGTGTGAATGAGAATAGTTTTCTAAACCAAATATTATTTGAAACACTATGTTTGTTTATGCTTGGACTAGAAGACACATTTCATTATTTTATTTTATTTTTTTTAGAAGACACATTTTAAATATGGGTTTAAAATTAATTTGGGAATTGTCTTTAAGCATAAATTGTATAATTTATTTGAAAGCTGGGCCTGATTAAAAATGCATTAGGAACAATCAGAGCCCGTGAGCTGCTAATGTGAATGAAGCATGAGGCCCAGAGCACCACATAGGAGCTTCTCGCCAGCAAAGGGGAGCTGGAATCCAAACAGGCCCCCAGAGGTAACGCCTATTTAGAGAAAGTGGGGGTGAGAGGAGGGAACAAGAGGTTAAATGATAACATTTGAGCTGATATTTGCTTTAAAATACTTCAGCAAGAAAAAAGAAGTGAAAAGAATATGCATTAGTTTCCTGTGGCTGCCAAAACAAATTACAACAAATTTGGTGGCTTAAAACAGCAAAAATGTATTCTCTTTTAGTTGTGAAGGCCAGAAGTCCAAAATCAACGTGTTGGTAAAGCTACACTTCCTCCAAAGACTCTAGGGGGGAATTCATTCCTTGTTCCTTCCAGCTTCCATGGACTCGAGGCATCCTTGACTTGTGGCTGTGTCACTCCAGTCTCTGCCTCCGTGGTCACACTGCCTCTTCCTCTTCTGTGTCAAAACTCTCTGCCTCTTTCTAACAAGGATACATAGAATTGCATTTACAGTCCGTCTGGGTAATTTAGAGTAAGTGCCTCCTCTCAATCTCTTTAACTTAATCACATCTTTTGCCATATAAGATAATAGTCTGTTTTGTCATATATCACAGGTTCCAGGAATTAGGGGGTGGACATATCTTTCGGAGAGTCACCATTCAGTCCACTACAAAATGAAATACAAAATCTTGATAACTGATCAATTCAATTAATTAATTAAATTTTCCAACTTTATTAAGGACTACTTGACAAATATAATTGTATGTATTTAAAGTGTGGAACATGTATTTAAAGAGTTGATATAAATATACATCGTGGAATGATTAACAAGATCAAGATAATTCACTCATCTCTCATCTCACATAGTTAACTGTGAGTGTGTGAGGGAGGCTAAGAATGCTTAAGATCTACTCTCAGCAACTTTTAAGTATACAATATTGTATTATTAACTATTAGATTCTCAGAACTTATTTACCATGATAATTGATAAACTTATGTAATGGGCCTATACAGGTTTTAGTTTGGATAAATTTGTAAATTTTCAAAAAAAGAAAAAAAGGATTTCTATGTTAGGCAATGATGGAGTAACTGAAACCAGATTTAACCTTCTACTGTAAACAGGTAGAAAACTGGATGAATAGATGAAATAACTGTCTTCTAAAACTGGACAGAAAACAATGCAGATCTGTGGTCACTGACAGAAGGAACATAAATGAGATGAGCCCTATCGCCTTAGCTCTCTGCATTAAGGTAATCTCCGACCACTGCACAGGGAAGGAAGACTCAAAGAGGGAGCAGCAGTGCCACTGAACTGAGAAGACTGAGGTCGGAGTTTGGGAAAGCTGAACTGATTGAAGTTAGTCATAGAGCAACATGTGTGCATCTCCAAAAACATTTCACTGAACAAAAGAAGCCAGACCCAAAGGATTAATTCTGCACGATTCCATTTATACGAAATTCAAGGAACAAGAAATCTAAAGTGTCAAAAAAGCAGACAAAGGCTGGAATGGGAGGGACTAGAGATCCAAGAAACTTATGAAAATTTGTGGAAGAGTACGCCGTCTTTGCCCCGGCTGCCGGCACCGGCTTCCCTCCGGCACCAGGGACCCATGCTTCCCTCCGGCCGCCGGTAGGCACCCAGGACCTGGGCTTTGCTCCAGCCTTGGCTTCATCCGGAAGGATGTCCTGAATGACATCTGGAAGGACACCTGGTCTAATTAGCATATTACCCTTTTATTATTATAGACTAGAGGCCCGGTGCATGAATTTGTGCACAAGTGGGGTCTCTTGGGGTGGCCTTTGGGGATCGAGCCAAAATGCGCAGTTCAACGCTGCCTACCGCTCCTGCCTGCTGCTCCCATTCATCCTGGCCCTGCTGTGCCTGTTGTGGGCTCATGCCACTGCAGCATCATTTGCCAGCCATGAGCCCTGTGTCTGGCACCTCTCCTGAAGGGGGGTGGGTCCCGGGAAGCGATTGGCCCTCTGGGTGGGCGGTGGGACACCCTTTCTGGCCAGGGATCCGGATCCATCCCACTGACTTCACACCAGTTGCCGGGAGCCACCTGGGCGGCCGCTTTTATATCATTTCTTCCTTGCGGAGCGTCTAGGGAGGGGAAGTGGCCATGGTGCCCGAGGCCGACTTCCAGGAGGCTGGTGGCGCTGTCAGGATCATGCCGGTGGCACTGGTCCGTCGGTGCCTGGCCTGTTCTCCAGAGATTGGACCTGCAGGACTACTGAGGGAGTGAGTGGCTGCCGCTGGGCTGGTGGGCCACTGGGACAGGTCAGTCAGCTGAGCGGCGCTCTCACTATGGGAGTGCACTCACCACCAGGGGGCAGCTCCTGCGTTGAGCGTCTGCACCCTGGTGGTTAGTGTGCGTCATAGCGACCGGTCGACTTGATTGTTCAGTCATTCAGTCACTTAGGCTTTTATATATATAGATTATACCTCAATAAAATTCACTAAAATATCTATATATATAAGAGGCTAAGTGACCGACTGTCCATCTATCTGACCGTCCGACTGACCTACTGGTCGGTACATATGATGCACACTGGCAATTTAAAAATAAACATTGACTTGCACATGCACGATACATATAAAGCTCTTGCTGGCTCCAATTGCATGTGTGTTTTAATTTTATAATACTATATTATACATACTATTTTTTAAAATGTATTTTTATTGATTTCAGAGAGAAAGGGAGAGAGAGAGAGAGATAGAAACATCAATGATGAGAGAGAATCATTGATCGGCTGCCTCCTGCATGCCCCCTCCTGAGGATCGAGCCTGCGACTCAGGCATGTGCCCTTGACCGGAATCAAACCCATGACCCTTCAGTCCACAGGTTGACGCTCTATCAACTGAGCCAAACTGGCTAGGGGTTATATATACTATTTTGACATGTAATTTTTTGCAGTAATGTAATTACCACATGAATCCTTTTTCTGATTAATTTCCTTTCAATGTGCATGAATACGTGCACCGAGCCACTAGTCTTATATAATAAAAAGGCTAATATGCAAATCAACCAAACGGAGGAACGACTGGTCTCTATGACACGCACTGACCACCAGGGGGCAGATGCTCAACACAGGAGCTACCCCCTGGTGGTCAGTGCACTCCCACAGGGGGAGCACCGCTCAGCCAGAAGCCGGGCTCATGGTTGGCGAGCGCAGTGATGGTGGCGGAAGCCTCTCCTGCCTCCACGGCAGCGCTAAGGATGTCTTACTGACGGCTTAGGCCTGCTCCCCGTCAGTCGGACATCTCCCGAGGGCTCCTAGACTACAAGAGGGCGCAGGCCAGGCTGAGGGACCCACCCGAGTGCATGATTTTTATGCACCGAGCCTCTAGTATTACAATAAGAGGCTATTTTAAATTGTGTTTCAATGAGTCTTCTGGGAGTACCATTTTTGCTTTTTTATTCACTCAGCTTTTTCTTGGATGCAAGCAGTTGTGTAGCTAAGAGGGATGAAGGGGGACAAGGGGTTCAAGTAACATGCTTTTTGACATGTTATCATTAGAATATCAATTTATTTGGAGGATAAAGGGAAACTAGGTTTTGGAACTAGGGAACTGATTACTTATCTGCTCTAATTAGTTATCAAAAAACTATGGCTTGACCCTTTATGAGCCTTAGTTCCTTACTGTTTTACAGTGAAATGATCTTATACCCATGGCTCAGCCATCCTCTTGTCTTTTAACATTTTTTTTATTCATTTAACTTTAATAACATTAAAGTAAGGGGAATAAGAGGTATAAACCTCCACTATAAAAAAAGTAAGTCATGGGGATGTAATCTACAGCCATCTTTTTGTCTTATGGACACTATTTAAAGGCAAAGGATTCAAGAAATGTTGGCTAATGCCATTATTATTGTGAAAAAATTCTCATGCAACTGGACAAAGATATATAGGGAAACAATTCTGGTTATAGAAAAATGAGTGCTATCTAAGTGTCCATTAGTAGGGGTATGCAGGCCCTAGCCAGTTTTGCTCAGTGGATAGAGCGTCGGCCCATGGACTGAAGGATCCTGGGTTTGATTCCAGTCAAGGGCACATACCTGGATTGCAGGCTCCATCCCCAGCCCTGGTTGGGCATGTGCAGGGTGCAGGAGGTAACCAATTGATGTGTTTCTGTCACATCAATGTTTCTCTCTCTCTGTCTCTCCCCCTCCTTTCCACTCTCTCTAAAAGTCAATAGGAAAAATATCCTCAGATGAGGATTGACTACTACAACAAAAAAGTAGGGGCATGCATGCCATCATGTGGCTTATTATACAATACTATGCAAACATTTAAAAGAATAAAGATGATCTCTGTGCTGTTATGGAAGGATGTCCATTACTGTTGACTTGTAGAAAGCAAATTGAAGAAAAATATATTTACTATAATCCCATTCATGTTAAAAAAAACACACGTATATGTGTGTGTATCTCAATTATATGCAGAGAAAACTCTGATTGCAGAGTGGGATTGAAGATGAGTAGGAAGGAGATGTTTTGCCTTTAAAAAAACTTAGAATGTTTCAGCAAGCATGTGCTACTTATTAAGAAAATACACATTTCTAACAAATAAACAGTTAGTACTCCTCTCTTGCACTGAGGCTGCAGATCTTGGAGCTATCAGTAAGCTGATTACAATCTGTTTGGTATTCTGTGGATGGAAACTTACCTTTCTTTATTCCAAAGAGGATATATTGTCATATATTGTTCTCATTTTGTCTATCCCAGTTACCTTTTGAGTCACTGAGCTGCCTCAATGAAATCAAATAGCTGAATCAATGATTAGGAATAATTTGTGTACAGTTTCATTATAATTTGTTCCAGAAATAGAGTTATTTTGCCCTGTGACCTCTAACCCATTTGAATACAACAGGGAGAAAAACATAGGCTGTGGTGTCCAACAGCCTGGAATCTAGTTCTATCACTAACCAGGTCTGGATCTTGGGCAGGTTATAGTACATGCTTCTGGATTCCATGACCTGTCTGTCAAATGAGTAAAATGCTTGCTTTCCTGAGACTAACTATGGCAGTTGTGAGGATCTAATGAGATAAAGAGGGGAAAAAGATTTTGAAGAAGGTGATTTAACTTATTTAGGTCACCTGAATTATCATAGGTGCCATTCCCAGGGCCTAAAAATCACCCAGTCTTTCCCTAGAGCAGTGGTTTTCAACAGTTCCTCAGGTTGTGGTGACCCCCAATTTCATTGTTACAAATTGAACATAATTAAAGCATAGTGATTAATCACAAAAACAATATGCAATTATATATGTGTTTTCTGATGGTCTTAGGCCCGTGGTCAGCAAACTGCGGCTCAAGAGCCACATGCAGCTCTTTGGCCCCTTGAGTGTGGCTCTTCCTAAGCTTTAGGAGTACCCTAATTAAGTTAATAACAATGTACCTACCTATATAGTTTAAGTTTAAAAAATTTGGCTCTCAAAAGAAATTTCAATCATTGTACTGTTGATATTTGGCTCTGTTGACTAATGAGTTTGCTGACCACTGGCTTAGGCGACCCCTGTGAAAGGGTCGTTCGACCCCCAAAGGGGTCGTGACCCACAGGTTGAGAACCGCTGCCCTAGAGCTTTTGGTCAAAAAGTGATGAGGAAGAAGAGCATGACCTCAACCAGATGCCTAGAAAGAGGTAAAAAGACCCTGGCCGGGTAGCTCAGTTGGTTAGAGCATCGTCCAAATACGCCAAGGAGTAACCAATGAATGCATAAATGGGTGGAACAACAAATAGATGTTTTTTCTCCCTCAAATCAATTTTTTAAAAAAGAGGTAAAAAGGAAAGCCATAACAAGCATTTATTGCATGCTTACTATAGTCCAGGTGCCAGTTAAGTGATACATATTTTTTATCTTATTTAATTCCCACAACAAACCTATGATTTAGTTATCTCAGGCTACATTTACAGATCAGAACACTGAAGAATAAATAATGTGTGACATAAATGTGAACCCTCATCCATCCATCCATCCATCCATCCATCCATCCATCCACTTAATAATAGTACTAGGTTTCAGGAATGCAACTGTGAATAAAAAAGTAGATCTTCCTGCTCTCACAGATCTTACTTTCAAGGCAACCTGGTTTGAGGTTTCCCAGCTATCAAAGGGCAAAGGGGAATCTCATTCAGTTTTATGCCACTCAGCTTCTGGCTTTAGCACTGGCACCCTCCCACCCCACACTTCCTACACTGTTCACTTTAAGTCCCTCGTGTAGCTCCCAGAACTCTGATGCCCTTTCTCCTCCTCCCCTGAGACTCACCACTCTGTGCCAACACTCGTGAATATTCAGGAGTAAAAGACTGTATTAACCAGTTTTTCCTCACAGGGTGGTTCTCTGAGCAAAGGAAACTTCCAGGAAAGCTGCATTTCTGTGTGAGTCAGCTGTCATCACAGCCATTACCTAATACTGAACCGGGCGAGTTCGGGAAGCTGACGTCAGTGAAAAAGCAAAGCCTCACAGGTTTGGAACTCGGCTTGCAGCCACTGGCCTTGTCTCTGCAGCCGCGCCAAGTCTTTGCTTGTTCTTTCTTTCTGGAGAGAGGATAGTGTAGCTTTTAAGAATCCCATTTAAAAAAGAGGGTGATGTTCCTGGGAAGGGAGGGCTCCTTTTTAATCTCTCTCAATGAGTGTTTAACAAGGACAGTCAACTGGGGCAGGATGGGCTGGGGAGAAGAAAGGGAGAGAATGCGGGCTGGAGAAAGGTGGGTTTGAGAGGTGGCTACTGTAAGGGCCACGGAGACCGAGGTTCTTGTGCAAGACATCTGGGTTTAAAGCTGATGTCCCAGTACTGAAACCTCTTCTTGTGTCCAGGGCAAGACCATAGGAAGAAACCCATCCTCATGGAGTCAAGGCCTGGTTAACAAAGGCAGTAGTACACATGCTAACTGTGCTGCTGGTCTTTATGACTTTGCTTAGAAGTAAAGCTGCATAAGCTAAATTGTTACCCATACCCTGCTGGCTTCTTAGAAAACTTCCTGGCTTGTCAGCTTGTAAGGAGAATATCTTCAGTCTCCATTTGACAGAAATTAAGCACACAAAAAGGATGCTCATTTGTATAACTCTTCACTACCTGGATCCTCAGGGCATCCTGGCCTGCTTTTTTGGGGGCTGCTGATGCTGCTTCTGAACTAGCCTCCACTTTGCCCAGATGTGGATTTCCTACCCTCAAGGTACTCTTGACTCAGAAGTTACTCCCAGACTCAGCACTAAACAGAGACAAGTCTTCATGATGCCATCTCCTGTCATCAACTTTTTAGGAGTTATAATTTCCTGGCATCTTCCCAATAACATCTGAAATATAGCATCCTAAATCAACTTTCTTTATTCTCTTTCTCATTCTCAGAATAAATATTAAAGTTTTCTTCAATTGCTCCTTATATATTTTTATTCCATTTTAGCTACTTAACTCAGAAATAAATTAAAAATAAAAGGAAAGGATTGAGACTTGCCTTCCTTATAGGAATTGTAGCTCAAGGTAACTGAGCAGTTGATAAAGGCAAGTTTCTCTTTAGAGAAGTATTTCACTAGTGACTAAGAAGGAATGATAGAATTAATAGGCTAATGTGTCTAGGCAATGATTATGAATGCTGCCAAAATCACAAAATTGAGATAATTGGACATTATGTGATGGAAGCATACACCATTACTTATGAATTAATATTGACAAAATATAAACCCAAATCTGATTAAGCTTCTAGACCTAAGTAATTTACAGAAAATACAGCCCAGCTGGTGTGGTTCAGTGGTTAAACATTTATCTATGAACCAGGAGGTCAGGGTTTGATTCCCGGTCAGGGCACATGACCCGGTTTCAGGCTCGATCCCCAGTGGGGGACAGGGCACATGACCAGGTTTCAGGCTCGATCCCCAGGAGGCAGCCTATCAATGATTCTCACTCATCATTGATGTTTCTGCCTCTCTATCCCTCTCTCTTCTTCTCTCTCTCTCTCTCTCTCTCTCTAAAAAAAAATCAATAAAAATGTATTAAAAAAGTAAAGATGATGATCATCTTTAAAAAAATAAAAATAAAGAGGCTTTAAAAAAATAAAAGAATATCTTTTAGAGGTATATACTGAAATATAATATAGTATATATATGGATGGAATATTATGATATCTTGAATTACTTTTGAAATAATCCAGAGGATAGTGGGGTAAATGGGTATGAGTGTAAATAATACAAGACTGGCCATGACTAGGTAATCATTTTTGTTTGTTTTTTTAATATATAAATA
>NW_005356635.1:4577175-4580797 GCF_000412655.1 Myotis brandtii
GGGTCAATTTGCATAATACCCTTTTATTATATAGGATATATATATATATATATATTGATTTCAGAGAGGAAGGGAAAGGGAGAAATAGAAACATCAATGATGAGAGAGAATCACCCATTGGCTGCTTCCTGCATGCCCTCTACTGGAGACTGAGCCTGCAACCTGGGCATGTGCCCTGACTAGGAACAGAACTGTGACCTCCTAGTTCATTGATCAACACTCAACTGCTGAGCTACACTGGCTGGGCTAGGTAATCAGTCAAGCTGGTTTATAGGTACATAGGAGTTTATTATACTACTAGGGGCCCAGTGCATGAATTCGTGGACCTTGAAGGGAACTGTGGGCCCCGAGGCTGCGGTGGGCACAGGGGTGGGTTTCAGCCCATCCTCCACGCCCCCCTCCTGGCCCCTCCCATCCTCTGTCTGCTGGCAGTACCGCTCCTGCCGCTGCTGCTCCCACACGTTGATGGTGCTGGCCCACTCATACCCGCTGAAGACACATTGTGATTGGGGCCAGCGCTGTCAGTGGATGCGAGTGGCAGCTGCTGCCCTGATCGCCCCTCAGGAGCAGGGAGAGGTGGAGAAGCCCTCAGGGGCGATTGGGGCCAGCAGCTGCTATTCACACCCGCTGAGGGCGCCGAGTGATCAGGACCGGTGCCGGGCACTGGCAGCAGGTGCGAGCTGCGGCTCCGGCGACAGCTGTGGGTGCAAATGGGGCTGGTGCTGATAGTGGGTGCAAGCGGTGGCTCCAGCACTGGCAGCAGGTGCAAGCGGGGCCATCGCCAGCAGCAGGTGCGAGAGGCAGTTGCCGGCACCAATCACCCCTCAGGAGCAGGAGGAGGTGGAGAAACCCTGAGGGGCGACTGGGGCCAACAGCCACGGTTCGCACTCGCTGACGGCACTTGCAGCAGGTGCAGGCACCGGGCAGGACCGCTGCACACGGGAGCAAAGAATTTTCAGTAACCACCAGAGGCTCGCCCTGATGACAGCGACTGGTGCCCTGCCTTGATCTGGTGCTTCTGCTCCCCTGCTCCCCCATCCCGCCATGGCCAATGCCCGCCATGTTTTGCGCATGCCCCCTGGTGGTCAGTGCACATCATAGTGACCGGTTGTTCAGTTGTTCGGTTGTCCTGCCGTTTGGTCTATTTGCATATTAGCCTTTTATTATATAGGATTTACTTTCGTATATGATTGAAAATTTCCACAAAATGATACATTGTAAGATTAAACCACTGGGAGAATGGACATGGAATGTATAATTCCCCAACCATTAGAGGGGTAAAAAAGTGAATAAGGAAACAAATTGAATAAAAGCCAGGAAAAGGGAAAAAATATCACAGCATTTTGAGGAGATAACACAAAATAAAATGGCAAAAATACATCCAAATGTGCCAGTAATGTTAATAAATAGGAACAGATTAATCTATTAAAAGACAGTTTGGGTTGAAAATTTCAGCTATATACATTTATTTTTTTTACAAAAGAAAACACTGAAAAATGAAAAGGAGGAATATGAGATAAAAAAATGATCTATTAGACTAAACAAATGATAAATAGAAATTAGGTAAAACAGTAAATACGATAAGAATGGAAACATATCAGATGAAATTAGCACAAAGTTTGGTGGCACAGTGGGAGCCCAACCAGAATGTGCGTGACAAGCAGAGTGGAAGCAGAAGTGGAAGGGAAGAAACGGTAACAGAAAAAGCAAGCAGAGGGAGCACATGCCCAGTTAGGAGAGGAGGGTTATTTATTTGTCTTTATGTACTTATTGAGCTGTATAAATACCAATGCGATGAAGCCAACGGAGGTGGCAAAGTAGAAGAAACAGGAGAAAGGGGGAAATATCTTGGGGAGTGGAGAGGGCTGAAGATGACGAGGCCCAGAGCACCAGGGGAAACATCAGCGCATATAAGAAGAAAACATCTTCTATTTTATTTTATTTCTAATTTATTAATTTTGTCATTACACAAACAATACATGAATGCATATTCAAACACATCAATGTTACAGTTAAAGCTAATGCACTCCATCAAACTACTGTTAGCTGTTTGGGTTTATCCTTCCAGACCTTCTCTATACATTTTGATAATACACAAGTAGGTACTGAAGAAGTACACTCTACAGTATCTGTGTGTGTGAATATGTGCAGTATGTGTTTTAACATCAACGGTGTAATAAATAGTACATGTATTGTCCTTCAATTTCCCCCCCAAACTTAAAAAAAAATTAACATTGTATCTTAGAGATCTTTCCATGTTAGTACAAGTAGGATCTCATTCTTTTTTATTGATGCCTAGTATTTTATAATGTATACCATGCTCCCTCTTCTTGATGGGTATTTTGGTTTTTCCAATTTTATACTATTACAAAGATGTAATTGACATCATTGTACAAGCTACCTTGTGAACACAAGTGAGTAAAGTGTGTTTCATTAAAAATTGGAATTGTTGAGTCAAAGGGCATATGAATTTAAAATTTTAATGGATACCACTTAATTGCATTTAAAAGTGGTTGTGCCAATTTATACACTCACCAGCAATGTCAGACCCTATGTTTCCACAACCTGACCAGCTCTTGATTTATACATATTTGAAATATTTTCCAATTGGGGTTTGAGATAGTGTTTTTTTTTTTATTGCGTTTTAATGTGCAGTTCCTTTATTTTGCTGAGATTGGACATCTCTTCATAACTTCTTTGTAAAACATTTTTGCTCGACGGGCATGGCTCAGTGATTGAATGTTGACCTTGAGCCGGGAGGTCATGGTTCGATTCCGGTCAGGGTACTTGCCTAGGTTTCAGGCTCAATTCCCAGTGGGGGGCCTGGAGGTAGCCAATCAATGACTCTCTCTCATCATTGATGTTTCTATCTCTCTTTCCTTCTCTCTTCCTCTCTGAAATTAATTGAAAGAAAGAAAAAATGAATGAGCTTCTTAAAAAAGCCCCACAAACTTTTTATGTGCATTCCACAGGGAGATTTCTAAAAGGGATATGTGACTGAAAAGCATAAGACACACTGCTAATCTAGCTGGAATTAATTTTTATGAGTTAGAGAACTAAATTCATTTTCCTCCCAAGTGGTTGTTTCAATACTATTTGTCAAATATATTATTCTTCTGCCATTGCTTTGACATGTCACTTTTATCATTTACTCAATGTATATTTGTTATTATTTCCAGATTTCTAGCTCTATCAGATTTATTTTTGGCATCAGGCACCTGAGTTTTTCTTAACTTGGTTCATTGAATGGTAGCTGATTTTGTCAGTCAAGAAAATGTGTTGCTTATGAGACAATAGATGATATAATTCATGACACAAATTCTGTTCTAGTTAAGTTTGATTTAAATCAGTTCCATTCTCTGCAAACTTGGAGTATTAAAAAAAATGTGTAAACTTCTCTCTGATTAGTTCCTCTTTTTTTTAGAGGACACCTCATAGGCTCAAAGCAGAGATGGGGGAGGCTTTTCACCAGGTCCCCTCTTTTAAAAGCATCTTTTTAAAAAAATATATATTTTATTGATTTTTTACAGAGAGGAAGGGAGAGGGATAGAGAGTTAGAAACATCGATGAGAGAGAAACATCCATCAGCTGCCTCCTGCACACCTCCTACTGGGGATGTGCC
>NW_005356635.1:4580955-4599388 GCF_000412655.1 Myotis brandtii
TCAGCTGCCTCCTGCACACTCCCCACTGGGGATGTGCCCGCAACCAAGGTACATGCCCTTGACCGGAGTAGAACCTGGGACCCTTCAGTCCGCAGGCCGATGCTCTATCCACTGAGCCAAACCGGTTAGGGCAAAAGCATCTTTTGATATTAAAGCTTTTTGGTGAGTTAAAGTTACTTCCTCACAATGTCAGAGTTTCACGTGGCATGTTGAACCTTCCATTCAATGAATGATATGAAGTTCACAAACTATGACTTAGACTTTGAATAAACAATATGGCACTTTAACTTTTACTTTCATATTGGACTGCAAGCTCCTGAAGTGCACAAATCATGTCCCATTCATCTTTCTGTCCCCAAATATGAACAGAAATAGGATTCCATTGCATTTCAACAGTGTTTCTACAAAGTAAAATATAAAACCCAAATTTCTCAAAAACAAACGCTGCATTTTTTTTAGTAGGAACACTAGAATTATACACTGACCTGATATTATTTCATGGCCAAATGTGGGGAAATGTCCCTTTGCTGTCCGTGAACTTCTCAGGTACAATTTATCGATAGATGTGTCACATGCTTGTGAAATGACAGCAACAACTGATCTGGAAAACATTTTAGATTTCAGGGGGCAAGAATGCTTTACAGTTGTTATGTAGAAATATCTGAGGCATGCAAAAGAATGAAATGAATAGGGAAACTGAGCTTTTTTTATGGGAAAGAAGTGTGGCATTTGCCTCAGTTATTTTTATGGATTAACTTGGCACACCTTTTCCTTCCCTCTTGCAAAGGGATACCTTTGGCTTCTGTGGTCTTAGTCCATAAACTTAGTTGCTGTGTTTTATAGCTCAACCCATGATATCAGACTATGGGAAAATTCCTCAAACTGTCTTACTTATCAGTTTCCTCAGTGAGGAGAAGGAAAAATAAAGCTAATTTACCATCTAAGCATGTTGAACAAATGCTATAACCAAGTAGACTATGCCAGTGCAGAATACCAGCTTCTTACTTTACCATTGTCAGTTTTGAAAGGCTGTCTTTACTTTATGATGATTCTGTTAAGAAAAAAAAAAAATGTCTGTGACCTTTAGCTTGCTTTGTATAGCCTCACTTAGCCTTTTTCATATGTGACACAGCATGTCATACCAACTGTAGCCCACTAAGAAAATTGTAAAATAGCACTTTCTCCACTTACAAAGGAAATACACACACACACACACACACACACACGCACACACACACACACACACACACACACACACACACACACTCAGAGAGCAGATCTTGCTATAGAAATTCTGTGACCTGGTATAGAAATATATGAAACAGGTGTATTCTGGAATGTTGAAAAGGAGAAAATAGGATTCAAATATACATGGCTAAATAATAAACTATTAGTATTGCTAGAAAATTGAAACATGGATTACTAGGCTTGAGGTAGGAGGTGGGAGAAAAGGTCCAGTCTCACATAGGTGAGGGAATTGAAGGAAAGAAAGCAGCTTTCTGAATCAAACTATGGCAAAGAAGGAGAGGTTGGAGCCTAGCAAAACCGATTCTGACTTGGCTGCCAGTACCTGCAATGGGGCCAGAGCCCATATTATCCTTTCTGGGGAGGAAGGGATAGCTCTGAGGGACAAGCTTTGGAATAATGCTTCTGGGCCACTCTAACGCCAGTCACCATAAAAGTACTACATTTGGTTTACCTTTATGGCTGAATTTATGCAGAGGCATAAAGTGATAGCCAAGACTCATCTAGTCCTCACTCCCACTCCCCTTTTGCTAAATTCTGGAAATTTATTTAATAGGAAACAAAGATTTTCATTTCCTAGAGATATATGACTGTTAGAAGGAAAAATCTGACTCAGACTTTCTAAGACTTACAACTCTCTGATTTTTCCTTGGAGCAATAAAGAACAGGAACCTGATGCTGGGAATGGAATGTTCATAGTGGTGGAAAAAATGGTACTGAAAGACCCAAGACAGACTTCCTTCATGAGCATCATGAGATTGCCTATGTAATTTCACTTAACTCATCATTTTTGGATCATTGTCCCTCCTCAATTAGTTCTCAGCTTCCAGTTTCAGCCTCCAATCTACCTTCCATTTGTCACTGGAGTGATTAATTTTTCTAAAATGCAAATCTGATCACAATCCCACTTCTTAAAATCATTCTTACTTTCTAAATGACTAGAAGCCAAACTACTGAGGTGGGGGAGGCAGTCATTGCCAGTCTGCCTCCAGTGAAACAAATCTGTGGCTAACCAGGGAGCTCTATGTTCTCCAGTAAAACTTTGAGCAGTTTTCTTACTCTTGTGATCTTCAAGTGTCAATCAGGTGTCACCTCTTGAGGAAACCTTTCCTGACAGCCATCTTTGACTGTGTATATCTTTATTATTATTGCATTGTATCTGATGATTTGCCTATATTCCCGATTAAACTGTGAATCTTGAGGGCCACGTTTTGTCCTTTTAGCAGGATTATTTAAGAAAATGGAGTCATCAAAGTGCCTGCCACTCAACTACAAAGCTGCCATTAAAAAAACACACACAAAAACATGACTTCAGATCTCGACAATTTGTTTCCAGAAAATTAGCTATTTCCATGAAGAACAGGTATTTTGATTATTCTAATCTTAAGGCATCTCCCCCCCCAACACCCCCGCGCCCCTCCCCTAGCTTAAAGGTCCAGGAGTGACTAGAGTTTGGAGGTTGGAGAAATACCACAATCTCTGACCTGTGACAATTCTTAAATGATGGCATCTGTGATTATCCATCACTGGGGGCTAGATGATAAAGCATTCTTGTCTTAATACTTCTACTTAGCTTAGAACTTTGGAAAATATCCAGCTATTTGGGAGATATGAGTTAAAACAACTGCATACTTAATACCTAAAGGGGGGAAGGGGTGTAGCAAGCTGTAATATCATTGTAACTAGCTAAAACGAATTTTCTTTGGGGAAAGTTAGGTTTGTATTATAGACACACTGCCATATCAGAAACAAAATTTTCTACCTATGATTTTCTGGTTGGCTAAAGTAATAGAAAACTTATATGGCACCCTGGCCTATGCACCCTACACAAAGAATTATTTATAGATGGCACTCCTATAAGAATATGCCCCCCAAACTGGCATCTCAATAAATTAATATTCCAGCTATATGGAGCAGAAGACCCTAAACCTCTCAAGTAAAACTAAAATTTACTTCAGATCCTAAACAAATTAATCAATTGGGAGAATGCCTGATATTTCCAAATACACTATATATCTGATCCTTAAGTTTGGCTCTGACTTTGGAGTGGGGGCGTGCCTTATGAGTAGGTTTGGATGTAAAGGCTTCCTTTCAGTTACTTTCGGTGGTGTATGTGGGAGAAGGTTGGATTCAAAGGGAAGGGAGGGATAAGAGCAGAGGACTATTATAGTTTTGCAATTTTTGAACAATGAACCATGAGTTGAGAAACTTCTCATGTCATTAAACTGAAAAGTGTATTAATATTTAAGACTCTTGATACATGTTGCCAAATTACTTTCTACAAGTACACAGGAAAATTTGTCTTTCTACAATGGGTCCTGCTTTCTAACAATTTGCTAAATATTAATTTGCATGTCTTAGGTTACTAGAAACTGCCATTTCTTCTGCGAACTATCCATATTTGTTTCTTTTCTATTGTTATTTTTAAAAATGTAAAAGTGGTAATAATTGCTTCTAATTACCATTTTAAACATTAATCATTTCCTTTGTGACTATTACTTTTATGTTTATAAAGTGTTTTTCTATCCCCTGAATCAAAAGCTATATTTTCACAAATTCCTTCCTTTCTAATACTAGTTTTCCTCCACCAGTATTAAATATCACACTGTTTGCACTTGAGGGGCACAACTAGTGAGCCTTTTGGTTAACATTCCAACATGGAAGTTCCACTTTCTATCTCACCTTATTCCACTCACATCTTCAAGGCTGCTTTTTCAAGCCTGTGTACTTAGTTCCTTTAGTTATAATGTTATCCATTAACTTTAAAATTTGTTTATACTGAATATATCCTGCAACACAACTAGAATATAAAATATTTGGTAACCAATGTATACCCAATTTTATGCATTTAGTTTGTGGCTAATCTGATTAAATTTTTATTTTGAATAGATAAAGAACATTAACTCCTGATTAGCTAGCTGGCTATAGATACAAAGCATGTTAATTTTTATAGGCACCTTTCTGAATTCAAGTAAATGTTTTGGTAGACAAGGATTTCCTACTTAAAGTCATTGACATAATATGAATATTAAGTACAAATATTGCTAACATTCTTGCATTCTTTAAACTATTTTACTTTGAAAACTTAAAAACTATCATGAAGTCATTAATAACATAGATTTTCATTTAAGGAATATTTTGAACTGTGAAAATACAAATTGAATCAAATTAAATTTTGAACACATATAGAGCCAAATATTTCAACAAAACTGCAGTTTAATTTCAGAAAATGTGTTAAAATATATATTTATACATCAATTTCTGACATACACTTAATGTGTTAGTATACACAAAATGATGTTTTCTCTTGAAACTGTATTTATGAAATGTACATTTTAATTTAAATACTCAGTATACACTGCACTTTATCTGCATGTTGCATTTATTAAATACATTAAAATCTGCAATGTAACAAAACGTCTTCTGCATACGAAATTCAAAACACCATTTTAAATGAACAAAAGATGGCTCACTTCATTTTTTTTTTCTTTACAACTAGTGTATAATACACTAGCTCAGCTCCACCATACTACCTGTTCTTTCTTTTTTATTTGACATTGTTCACAGACTAGTACATATTACAATAAGAGTGCTGAATAAAAACATGAGGTACGAAAGTGGTTCAAAGAGTATAGGTCATGCAGATCATGCTAGACAGCAAAGAAAATTGTGACCAAGAAAACACTAAATAAAAATACATAAAGAATGTGCATTATAAAAAAAAAAACAAAAACAAACCCCCCCGCCCCAAAACTCCATTACACAGCTTTGCTTCTTTGGTTACAAAGTAGGTTGAACAATTTCACAGCTTTTTTTTCCCACCCCCCGCCCCAAAAAAGTCATACGAAATGTTGAAAAGCAGAGGAATCGTGGCAATTTCTCTATTAGAAAGTAGAAACAAATGAACAAAGTTTTCTTCATCAAAATAGCCCAATTATTTATTATATCACAATAATTGGTTACTACCTGTACAGTTGCACTATGTTCTTCATACTTACACTATACAAAATTTACATTCAAGCTGAGTCTTTACTACTAAAAATAAATACCGAAGGTAAATTGCCATTAGTGTTAGAAATATGCCAGGATTCTTTTGTTCAATTATTGCCTAAACGTTTAATCTGTTAAATGCAATCCTGTCTTTCAATTCCTTTACTGATACTTATAATTATTCAAAAATTAAAAAAGTTCTGTGACATTGTTCATGTACATTATGAAAATAGCAGCCCTGTAATAAATAAAACACAAATAAATGAAAACTTATGTAGGCAAATGTTACTGATACTGAAAGAAAAGTGGCTCTTTAGATGAACTGTTATTTATAATATGATAGGAAGGCTCAGGGTAAATCCATGGATGACAGACACATGGAAGAGCCACTAAAGCTCTTAAAGGACCTCATACGCACCAGGTAAAATGCAGACTTTGCTTGCTTTAATAAACCCCATCTATTATTCTCCTTGTGTATTGATGACATAAAACTGGACATCAACAGCACTGCATGACATCTCAAAGAGAGGAAAAGCTCTTGTAGAATGATTGTCTAATACTGAAAAGGCCAAACACATAACCGAAGCATGGCTACTTGCTTTCATATAAAGTGGAAAGAACACCAGTGGCACACAGGATAGATTGCTTTCAGTTTTTTTTCTTAATGAGGCAAGAAAGCTTTATGCTGAGGAGACATTCGGCTGCTGTGGAGGTTGCGTTGGCTGCGGAGGCTGTGCTATCACTGCTTGCTGTTGAGAAGTGCTACCAGGATTGGCCTGTTGGGCTGGGAGTTGGGATAATTGATCATTGTTTGAAAGAGACTTTAACAGTGCATTTTCTCGTTCAAGTAAAGAGTTTCTTTCAACTAATTCTTTTATTTGTTCCTTTAGAACTTCCACTTCTTCTCTTACTGCATACATCAAATGGCTTTTCACCAGATCCTGTGAAAAACAAAATTAGGAATGTCAAAAAGAGAGAAAGGAAAAGGTGTTGCTATTTGGTTCTAGCCTACCTGGTGCCTTATAAATGTAAGTTGTTTTTATATTAGTTTTTCTGCTCTTGTTTTTAATGTTTCTACTATATCATGACTGGCCCTAAGGAAGATGGGGTAGAAAAAACCCAGTTTCCAAGTAGGGCAGCAAGCCCAGGATTTTTTCCCCAAAGTTTGGAGAGATTTCCAAAGATACTAGCTCCTTAAATTGTCAATTATAAGCTTAGAATTAACAACAACAACAAAAAAGTTTGAAAACCACATGCTTAGATGTTGGGCTAACAGTGGTCAGCAAACTGCGGCTCGCGAGCCACATGTGGCTCTTTGGCCCCTTGAGTGTGGCTCTTCCTAAGCCTTAGGAGTACCCTAATTAAGTTAATAACAGTGTACCTACCTATATAGTTTAAGTTTAAAAAATTTGGCTCTCAAAAGAAATTTCAATCGTTGTACTGTTGATATTTGGCTCTGTTGACTAATGAGTTTGCTGACCACTGGGCTAAGAGAACAAAGGATATTAAACTGTTATTAAACTGGTTATATAGTACTACTTTAAGAGATAAGGTGGTCTGCAATTTCCAACTTTAAAACCTTGTTTTTGAAAAAAGTTTGAGACTAATGGTCCTTATTTTAGCTTTATTTAAAATATGTAAGAATATTTTACATAATATAAACAGACTATCTTTAAGGAAACAAAAAATTTTAATAGTAATAGAAATCAGAACCAGAATCAATAGAAACAAGTCTATTTATTAAGACAGTGGTTCTCAACCTTCCTAATGCCGCGACCCTTTAATACAGTTCCTCATGTTGTGGTGACCCCCAATTTCATTGTTACAAATTGAACGTAATTAAAGCATAGTGACTAATCACAAAAACAATATGTAATTATATATGTGTTTTCCGATGGTCTTAGGCGACCCCTGTGAAAGGGTCGTTTGACCCCCAAAGGGGTCGCGACCCACAGGTTGAGAACCGCTGTATTAAGAGTACAAACAATGCCTGTAAATGACCAAAGGATGACAAAACTTTCCAGCTGAAGTTTTCATTTTAATGCTCTTTTGTCTCTAAACTAATTTTGTGCTGAAATATTTTGGGGAAACATAATGCATTTTGATTATGTATACCCCCCAAGATGGTCTTTTATCAATGGTAATGCATGAAATGTGAGATGTTGAAATGGGGAAAATATTTACTTCATTGGTATTTTTAGGCTAAAAATTTTCAATATTCTAACAACTTCAACTAAATCTCATTATAAAAAAAATATACTTTGGTCATCTTGGTTTAAATAAATTAGGTGTTTGTTTTTTAGACTTGATAACCAAGTGCTTCAATAGAACCAACAATCTATAAAATGAGAGGACTATAAACTTCTACTTACCATTGCTTGTTCTATTTTGTTGTCAATGGCTACACCACCTGCCCCAGATGCACTGGAAAAAATTACAATATTTCATTAAATTATTCTAAAAAATGCAATTTCCCTTCCACCTCTTAAAATAAAAAATCTATCTGTATTTTACTTAAAATAAAAAATAGTAATTTAAGTCTATTCTCAAATTTCAGTACTCAGAGCTCTCATTTTGAAAATGAGGATCTCAGCAAATAGATGACTTCTAAAAATCCTTTGTAGTTCCAACTTTTCTAATTTGCCTATGACAATATATGCTACTTTAAAAGTAACTCCCAATTTTATTCAGTTCTCAATTCAGTGAATTTACAAAGATAAATTTTGAATGAATTGTACCCTCTCCACACCTCTTAAACTTCATTTACCAAGTATATATCTTAAATTGCCTTTCAGGTGGAAATCCCAGTAGTTGCCTATTGCATTAAACATCAGATGATGACTTTTCTTCTATATATTTGATATTTGAACATCTGGTTTAAAATTTTTTTAAACTGACTTATAGAAATGATTCAAAGGGCTTTAGGGCAAACAGTACTTGCAGTGTTGATTAACAAGGAACTCAACATTCTGGCAGATCTACAAGCTTTGATTGCAGGTTATTAGCTGGCAAAATCACCTACTAAGGTATGTGGTTTGGACTAGTTTTTTCTGGAAATAATTGGAAGTAGTCTAGCAGGTAAGTACATCTCAAGTTCAAATATCAGCATGTATGACAGTGACAAAGAAGGCTGAATAACTCATCTTTGGCAGTAGTGAGGATCTATATCCTTTCTTTGGTGTTTTTGTAAATTTTGAAGAACAGTGATTAGGTTTTCTTATAAAGACAGACATGATATTTTAGCCCACTGTATCAATACAAAAAAAGACCTTTAAACAACTTTTATATAAAACCTCACTAAATATTCTTTATAAAGTATACCCCACCCAAGAAAATCTAAATGGTAACATATCTTAAGACTACTATACTTTAGATCAGCGGTTCTCAACCTGTGGGTCGAGACCCCTTTGGGGGTCGAACGACCCTTTCACAGGGGTCGCCTAAGACCATCGGAAAACACGTATATAATTATATATTGTTTTTGTGATTAATCACTGTTTTAATTATGTTCAATTTGTAACAATGAAACTGGGGGTCACCACAACATGAGGAACTGTATTAAAGGGTCGTGGCATTGGGAAGGTTGAGAACCACTGCTTTAGATGATTAGGACCCTCAATGTTATAACAAACTGGGGCTCAGAAATATGTCTGATGTAGTAGTGCCTTTTACATTATAATCCAAGTAGATCTGGTCATAATCCTGGTTCTGCTACTCACTACCCACATGACCACTACCAAATCAATATTTAACTTCCCTACACCTCAGTTTCCTCATCTGTAAAATGAAGGGATTGGTGTCAGTTCCTCACTAGGAATAATAAAACCTAATTCTATTTTAAAAACTTCTTAGCCTGGTGAGATTCAAAACTCTGAATCAAAACATGGAAAACACTAAGCTTTTTTATCTGAGCATTAACCACATTAATTGCAGCATACTACTTCACCTTTTGCTGCTATTTTTTTCTAAGATGAAAAAAGGCTTCTGTATACCCAAAGTGGTATCCATCTATCTATCTATAGATATATAATTAATAAATATTTATATTGGCCACAACTTGGTAAAAAAGATAGTGAGAGACATTTAAAGTTTGCCTGAGAATCTTAGATTATACTTTCTATATTTTTTATTTCTATGTCAAGGGAAAACTGAATTAGTTTTAGTCATTTCATGACTTAAATACATTCAATTCTTTCAACACATGTCTTAATTAATACACCTTAAATGCTAATTTTTAACTTCAATTTTATATATTAACAAAACCAAAACAAAAAAGCTCAAACCCTCAAAAAAAGGGTTCATTGCTTCTCTTTCTTAAATTAAAATCAGTAAGTTTCCAAATCATTCCTTTAGTTAAGGAACAATAATTAGCATGCTATTCTTTGCTGATTTAGTAAACTCTAGTCCTGGCTCAGCCCTCTTTTAACAGATACAGAGGAACAGGTTTTTAAACATAAATAAATCATGCTGAAAATGTGTGTCCCTTAAAAGTTATTAATATTTCAATTTTGTTAAGCATTGTACTTTAATAAGAATTAAATCAGTCACAGATACAACTACTATCACTATAGTGACCTTTAGCTATTTTGAAGGCTGTTACTTGTGAATTCTAGAATCTACTGCAGTGGTTTTCAAACTTTAGCAGCAGAATCATCTGGTGGTCTTGTTAAAATCCAGATTGCTGAGCTCCACCTTAGTTTCTGATACAGATTTGGATGGGGCCCAGGATTTTCATTTCTAACAAGTGTCCAGGTGATGCCCCTGCTGCCGGACAGACCATATCACATGCACTTTGAGAGCCACTGGCTTACCGAGATGAAAGTGGTAAGAATAATAATAATAAAACCTAATTCTATTTTAAAAACTTCTTAGCCCGATAAACAAAACTCTTCATGACCTTGAACCCTGCCTTCTATAGTCTCCTTTCCTCTCATACTCCATCTGGCCTATTGTGTTATGGTCTTACATAACTATTTTTGGTCTGTGGAACACATATTCTCTCAGGTTTCCATGCCTTTGCAGAAACTGCTCCCTCAACTGGAAATGCTGCCAGTTCTAATTCACCTGGTTCTCTTTCACTTGTTCCTTTCAGGGGTGGGGAACCTTTTTCCTAACAAGGGCCATTTCGATATTTATAACATCATTCAAGGGCCATACACAAAATTATCAACTTCAAAGTTAGCCTGCTATATTTAGTCAAACATTTAATTACCTCACCCCTAATGCCTTGGCAGGGCCAGTCCAAATGATTTCTCAGGCCTTATACGTTCCCCACCCCTGCTTTAGATGCTCCAGTGCCATCTTTTCTGTGCTGCCTTTTGATTTCCTAAGGTAGAACTCATTACTCCATCCCTCCTGTGGTCCACAAGTCTTTACTCACTCTGTGAATTCTGGGAAATTATTAAACCTTTCTAGACCATATTTTTTTTCCATCTAAAATAAGGGATTACATGCCCTAATTCATAAATTCCTGTGACAATGAAGTGGGCTTAAACAATACTACCACTGTTAACTGTGCTCGTGGAGGGATGTTGCTTATCTTCTTCACCTGTGGGAAGAGTGAGCACAGTGCTTGGCACATAGAAGCTCAAATGCATGCTGAAAGAGTCAATATGATAGTAATTTGACTTGAAACAATTACTGACTCATACTAGAGAGCCATTAAAATTTTTTGAGTTTGACTAAATCAGTCAAAGTACGGTTCCTGGACCAGCAGCATCAGTATTACCTGGACCTTGGAAATGTAAATATTTGGGTCTATCCCAGACCAACTGAATTAGATACTCTTGAGGCAGGACCCAGGAAGTCTAATCATTCCTCCAGGTGATTCTGATAAAAACTAAAGTTTGAGAACCCCTGCTTTAAATAGCCTGATTTACAATAAAGATACTATTATGATAGGTAGTCTTAAATAAGCAGATAAGAGGGTATTCTAAGATCCCAGAAAGTGGTTTAAGAATATTGTTTCAATGAGGGCAACAAGTTTTCTATTGTGTTCAAAGCCAACACAGTGGTTTGAGCTTCATGTTCTCTAAGATCAACTGAAGCAGAATGATGAATAATCTTCCTTCACTTACTTCTTTGACCTAACACTAAATATTATACTTATTTTATTTTTTTCTTGTTGCACTCACTACACTATAACTTGATGGTTAACTAGTTTCTGAACTTAAACTCCTTAAGGGAAGGCTTCCTTAAGACTTTATAACTATTCTTGTAAACTTTAAGTGCTATATAAAGGCAAGGGATAATTTTTCTTTTAAAAGAAGCTTCCTGTTTACTATGGGTCACTCTTTTAGAATAAAATCATACCTCGATTAGCATTTACTAGGTGAATTAAAAACTGTGGGTATGGAACCTGGTCAGTGTGGTTCGGTGGTTGAGCGTTGACCCATGAACCAAGAGGTCCCTTAATTGAATGCTGGTGGGGGCACATGCCTGGTTGCTGGCTCAATCCCCGCTAGGGGGCGTGCAGGAGGCAGCCAATAGATGTTTCTCATCCATGTTTCTATCTCTACTAGAGGCCCGGTGCATGAAAATTCATGCACTGGAGTGGGGGGGGGGGTCTCTCAGCTCGGCCTGCCCCCTCTCTCAGTCTGGGAGCCCTCAGGGGCGGGAGGCGACCCGGCGATCAGGGGAAGGCGATGTCCCCATCACACCTCTGCTGCTGCCATGGCCGGCAGCACAAGCCTCGGCCGGCCCTGGTTACCTGAGCCTCGGGTGGCACTGGGTAGCTGGGCAGCCGCCATTCAAGGCTTGCCTGTGCCTTAGGCTGGCCCTGGGCAGCTGGGGGCTGAGGGGACTGAGGGACTCCAGAGGCAGGTGCGCGGCAAGGCCGGGCCTGGGGGCAGGCCCGGCCTTGCTGCGTGCCTGCCGCTCCAGTGGGGCTGAGGGGACTGGGCGCCATCATCTTGTGGCTGTGGGTGCTGCCATCTTTGAGGGCAGGGCAGTCAATTAGCATATTCCCTCCTTATTGGCCATGGGCACCGCCATCTCTGCGACGGCGTGAGGGTCAATTAGCATATTCCCGCTTTATTAGATAGGATATCCCTCTCCCTTCCTCTCTCATGCTGAAATCAATAAAAAACATATAAAAAAATAGTGGCTATGGAGAAAATGGACAGAAATATAGAATTGTGTGTGTGTGGGGGGGGGGAAATAAGAATGCTATTTTTTGTATAATGGACTTTTATTTACTGGAAATGCAGCCCCCAAAGAATCAAATGAGCTTGAATTTAGTGTTTTAAAAAAGTTAATTACAATCACATTCAAAGGAGAAGTAAAACTCAAAAGAATCAATACTACTGCAAGATAGCTTGGCTTTCCATACTGCTGTTCATGTTTTAATTCATCCCAACTGGCTCCTGACCACAGCTTTTTTCCCCAAGCTGCCTTACTTTTACCACAACAGATCACTTGCAACTTCACTGAGAAGAGGAGGCCAGATATAAACCTCCAGCTTCACAAGTTCCCCTATTTTCATATTTTTTTTTAATCCTCACCCGAGGATATTTTTTCCATTGCTTTTTAGAAAGAGTGGAAAGGGGAGGGAGAGACAAAAACACACTGATTGGTTGCCTTCCGCATGCCCCTGACCAGGGCCGGACGCCTGCAACCTAGATACATGCCCTTGACCGGAAAACCCGGGACCCTTCAGTGTGCATGCTGAGGCTCTATCCACTAAGCCAAACTGGCTAGGGCCATCCTTCTTAATAGGACTAACTGCTTCATTCATACTGTCAGCTCAACAACTTTGTACAAACCATCTCCATTCTTTCCTTTCTAAAAAGTAAAACCAGAGAGTCATGTTAATTTGATCTCACATAAAAAAAAATAAACATTAAAAAAACCACACAGAAAAATTCAAAACAAAACAACTATGAGGAACCCACTTTTTTTCTTTATTAATGTGAACAAAGACATCATGGCTACTTGTTTAAAAATACTGCAAATTTCTTCTTTTACATTTTGACTACTTTGTCTTTCTTCTATTCTTCCCTGAACACAGAAGCTAATTAACAAAGCAATAAGGTAGAGAAAAAGAACACTTAAATGACTGCCTACTTTATAGCAGGCACACATCACTTTAGTGAGTCCTTCTTACAAACATGAGCAACATTCTCATTTTATAGTTGAGAAAACGGAGGTCAAGTAGTTTACTCAAAGACACAATGCTAGGGATAGGATTCAAACCTAGACCTAACTAATGTCAAAACACAGGCTTTTTCTACCATAACAGTAAGACTGGGAAAGAAAGCAAGTATCTACAATGACCTGAAATAAAGAATTGTGTATGAACAGTGCTTTGACTAAGCACCGCATGCTAGTTGTGAAACCATAGCATGGATCCATAGACTAAAACTGTTCATAACTGCCATTTATCTTATCTAGCACATTCCTAGAAGAGGTTCTGCTCTGAGAACAAGGGAGGTAACTTCTTGGAAAAGGCACTTGCTCAGTGATCTTTCGACAGCCAGTATAGTTTACCTAGTCGCTAAGAACTAATGTTCTTCTGGTTTGTTAGAAAGCTGAAGATATCTTCAAAATATATGTCTATATGCAGAATACTGCAGAAAAAATTACCTTGCTTTACCCAAAGACGCTTCTGACTTCCACAATCACAAAATCCACTATAGAAATTTCCCAAATTATAAAATCAAATCTTTTGTATTAAGAACTTCTTTCATTGAACTGGCAAATCTGATATACTTATGGTCAAGCTTCACCCAAACCAGGTAAAAATGATTCATTATAAATTTTCAAGTAGAAGCTACAATCATTCTTGGAGGCCAGGCTCAGGAATCACCTACTGCTACATTTCATGATTTTAAAAACTCACAAAAATGCCCCAGGGAGATTTTTATGATTGGTAACATAAATTGAGTGATTTTTGTGAATGATGAAGGCTATTATTCATGCTAAACATAGCAGGTAAAATGGATACTCACAAAACTAAAGACTATTATTTTCTCCAGTAACCAGTCTTACAATGGTGTGAAAAAAGCTTTTACCAAGGAACTATTAAAAACTCAGGTAAATATTTATATAAAGATTGATTGATACTTATTTTTATTTTGGACAGTTCTACAAAAACCTTGTTCACCAATACCTCAACGTATTTTTATATTCATCTAATTAATTTTAGGTCAAAATCCTGCCAGAAAAGAATGCTTAGAGAGGAAAAAGGGATCCACATCAATTTTTTGGCTTTGGATGATATATTTTGGTCATGTAAGACATCATCACTGGGGGGACTCGGTGAAGGGATATATGAGACCTCCCTGTACTTTTATTTTGCAACTTCTTATGACTCTATAATTATAATTTATAATTATTTCAAAATAAGAGTTAAAAAAAGATACATGCACATGGTAAAAAAATAATTCAAAGAGTATACACAGGAAGGGTATACAACCAATAAAGTCCCTCTCCTACCTCAGGGTCCCTTTGTATTCTCTATATTAACGACCTTTTAAAAAGCCCATTTATGGCCCTAGCCGGTTGGCTCAATGGATAGAGCATCGGCCTGTGGACCAAAGGGTCCCAGGTTAGATTCCAGTCAAGGGCCCTGGGCCCTGGTTCATGCAGGAGGCAACCAATCGACGTGTTTCTCTCACATCTATGTTTCTCTGTCTTTCCCTCTCTCTTCCAACTCTCCCTAAAAATCAATGGAAAAATATCCTCAGGTGAGGATTAACAACAACAAGAACAAGAAAAAAGCCCATTAATGCCCTGGCTAGTTTGGCTCAGTGGATAGAGCCTTGGCCTGTGGACTGAAGGGTTCAATTCCAGTTAAGGGCACATGCCTGGGTTGTGGTCTCAATCTCCAGTACGGGGCGCGCAGGAGGCAACTGACCAATGATTCTCTCTCATCATTGATGTTTCTAACTCTCTCTCCCTCTACCATCCTCTCTCTGAAGTCAATACATATATATTAAAAGAAAAAGAAAAAAGCCCATGTAGGGAAAAGTCTTTAATACTTTGGAGTAGGAGAGACCTTTCTCATTATGTCTCAAAATAAAAAACTTCAATAATTTCCCTAAAATATAAAATACTTCTATAAATCTATGAGAAAAATGGGTAGAATTCATATGTACAGTTCACAAGAAATGGCATGAAATAATACTCACCATTCCATTCATAATAAAAATAAAGAGTAAAACTATAATGTAATACCATTTGCCTACCCAGATTGGCAAACATATTAAAATTTAATACACTGCTAGTGAGGCTATAGGAAAATGGGCCTTCTCATGCAGCACTGTTGCAAGTGTTATAACCTGTATAGAGAGCAATTTGGCTTTATTTAATTTTACACACACACACACACACACACACACACACACACACACACACTTTTATTTACTTTTTGAGCCAGCAATCCTACATCTGGGTTTATCCTATAAATATTTATACATACACAGGAGATAATGTATTTAAAAGGCTACTCATTACATCACTGTTTATAACAGCAATGCTCTATTAATAGGGAACTGGTTAAAGAAATCATGGTAGAGCGTCCATTCAACTGAATACTATCCATTTATAAAAAAACAAACACCCACAAAAATGCTTTTCTGTGTAATGAAATGGAAACAGTGTGCCTTGGAGATCTTTAAAAGTAAAGATACAGATGTGTGTATATTAGCATTTGTCAAAGGGGGAGATAATATTGTATACTGTATTTGTTGTATATGCATAAAGAAATGGCAAGGATACACACATACACTTTATGAAAGTGGTTATATGTTTGGGAAGGCAGGCAGATAGGGGACAAGGACAGAAGTAAGACTATTTTCATTGAATTTTGGAGAATAATGAAAAATATTCCAAAATGAAAATGACTCATGGAGTTATTATCCTGTACAGTGTGAACTCAAGACATGAACAAATGGCAAACAGGAAAAGGGGAAAGGAGGGAAGAGGAGCCAACAACTCCACTTTCTTTAGGAAATGTTTCATTCTAGAAGATAAAGTACTATGGTCAACATAAGAAACAATAATAAATGTTAAATTAAATTTGTGATTTGTAAAATTTATTTTCTTGGCTTAGGGTGAATTATAGTCACTTAAAAATATGGTGTAGCCCTAACGGTTTGGCTCAGTGGATAGAGCGTCAGCCTGCGGACTCAAGGGTCCCAGGTTCAATTCCGGTCAAGGGTATACCTTGGTTGCGGGCACATCCCCAGTAGGGAGTGTGTAGGAGGCAGCTGATAAAACTCTCTCATTGATGTTTCTAACTCTCTATCCCTCTCCCTTCCTCTCTGTAAAAAAAAATAAAAAAATATATATTTTTAAAAATGTTGTAAATAATGTTCATAATTCCCAGTATAGTTATTTCTGTTTATAGTGATTCTGGTAAGTAAACAGTATAAGTTTATAATAAATATCTATAATACAACAGGCTACATAAAACTTACATAATAAAAATGTTACATTAAAAATGCATTTCAAAGAAGATGTAGATAAGATTAATATTAACTTTACCTTCTGTGTGTGTGTGTGTGTGTGTGTGTGTGTGTGTGTTTTGTTGTTAATCCTCATCCAAGGATATTTTTCTATTGACTTTTAGAGAGAGTGGAAGGGAGGGGGAGAGACACAGACAGAGAAACATAGATGTGAGAGACACATTGATTGGTTGTCTCCTGCTCTTAGCCTGACCAAGGCTGGGGATTGAGGAGCTTGCAACTGAGGCATGTGGCTTCGACCAGAATCAAACCCAGAACTCTTTAGTCAGTGGGCTGACACTCTATTCACTGAGCCAAACCAGCTAGGGCCTAACTTTACCTTCTTTTTCCAAATCTCTTTACATTTCTAAGTTATGATCTTTGGGGGAAATTATTTTAATATTTGGTAGTAAAATTCTGATATAATTATAGCTTTTTCTTGTAGAGACACTCTAAGTAAACAATTAAAAAACAAACTGAACTAAAATTCTATTAAAACATTCAAGATGAGAGATATAAAAATTTAGTCTGGAAAAACTAGAAACTGACACAAAAGTGAAATACACATAGCAATTTTAGCATTACAACTCAAATATTTCAAATAAATTAATAAAGTTTAACTAATATATTATTTCAAGTTAAATACTTAAATGGTATAAGAACATAAAATCATATCTACTTAAGATAAATGAACATATACACTAGCTAGTTATTTCTTATTAGACTAACATTAAGCAAGGTTTGACCGGATGAAAAATTTATTTCCTTCCTCTGAGTCAGAATGAAATAAGAAAGGGTGTGAGAAAGGGGTGGGAGGAGGGTGGCATTTCCTCAATGTTGGAATGCTTACATTTAGATCAGGCTCTCTCGACAGAGATTTCATTGTACTGTTTACATAACCGCAGCAATAGATAATTTGATGATAGCACAATTCATTACTAGGGAATGAAGGATACATGCTAAGAGGCTTAAGTTCAAATTAAAAATTTGACACTATAGTTCTGGCTACTTTAAATTATTTCCTGGAGACTGGGAAAATAGTATATGACTGATAATTATCTAGACTGAGATGTATACTGGTACCTATGAGTAAAAAAAGGGGAGAAGGATTAGAAAGGATTTCCAATTTTGCCAGTTGATGTCTAGCTCAGAATACTGAACTAAAATCTGAATAACCTAGTTATAATGAAAAGGAATGAAGTGGATATAGTTCCATATATTCATTCTAGATATTTTAAAAATATTCCTTTAGTCTTTTGGGATAGAAGTTGATGGCACCTAACTCCTATAAACATCAGAATTTAGCAATTAAAGTATACCTTAATATAGTAAAAGATCTATGTTTTCCTTTTAAAGATACTTTTATTTTTTAAGAGAGAAACATCGATGTGAGAGCAACACATCAATCAGTCTATCAACTGCTGCCTCCTGCACACTCCCTACTGGGGATCGAGCCCACAACCTGGGTATGTGCCCTCACCAGGAATCTAACCAGCAACCTTTTGGGATGACACCCAACCAACTGAGCCACACATAACAGGGCAAGAGCTACATTTTTCAATACTGATATTAGAAACCATCTTTCCTAGAAAATACAAAATTTAAGTAGGAAAAAATGAAAAAATTCAATAAAAATTCTTAATATAAATTAAGACATTAAAAACCTAAATAGGAATTCAAATTACTTCAGCAGTGTTAGGGAAAGAATAAAGATTTAGAAAAGACCTTCCAGGGAAAGGACTTTTTAATAT
>NW_005356635.1:4599563-4632482 GCF_000412655.1 Myotis brandtii
ACCCAGTAACGCATCACTACCGAACAGCAGGGACCTGAGCAGCCGCAGACTCCCAGCACTGCCAGCCCCTGAGCGGCCAGCACACCCTTGGGCCTGGAATAATGATGCATTCACAACGAGCCCAGAGTCACTGCACAGGGGACTCTGGATCAGGGAGCTGCAGATCAGGGGGGCTGTGGATCAGGGGGGGCTGCAGCTTGGGGGGAGCTGCAGATTAGGTGGGCTGCAGATCAGGGGGGCTATGGACCAGGGGGACTGCGGACTAGGGGGCTGTGGCACTGGGGACCCCAGCTCCGAGCCCAGAGCCTGGCCTCAGGGCTGTAGCTGTGACTGCGCTGCCCAGCGGAGAGCCCCACAATCTGCCCCCACAGACTCAGGAGAGCCAACGGGTCCGTGTGGACAGTCTCGCCTGGTGCCCTTTACTCCATGAGGAGGGCCCCATGGATGGGAGTTGGGGGCTAGACCGTGACCAGCGATCAGTGTTTGAAGAGGGAACCTTCAGCCCCGTGGACTTTCTCTCCCAACAAAGCTCCGGCTCCTCCCTGCACTCTGGCCCTGCCAGAGGGCCATGCCGGGCCTGCCTGGCCGCTGCTCACACCCACTGGTGTCTGCAGTCCCATGTGGGACCGTGAACCATGTCTGAGCCACTCTGTGGTGGAGCCCACGTCATCTCTTTAAAGTTTTCATTTTTGCTGATCGGACCTTTGCCTTCTGAGGCGGTGTAGAAGCCAGGACGGTGGGCACAGTGGAGCTTGCAGATGGGCACCCAGGAGCTTCCCAGCTCCGATGGCTTCATTCAGAGAAGGCGCCCCCTGCGCACTGCTCACCTCGGCCTGCGGGGAACAGCACAGTCACCATGACAGGCATGTCCCCAAAGCTGTTCCTGAACCTCGCTCTTCCTCCCTCGTCTCCCAAAGCCCAATGCAGCCTGTGGCCAGACGCGCAGAGGGTTGGCTGGTGCCGCCAGCACCCTCCCCAGTACCAGACAGGACCAGGCAGCAGCGGGGTGAGGCTGGCTTGGGGCAGACTTAGCCCCTGCAAGCTGTGTCACAGCGGATCCTGAGCAGGGAGAACTTACCAATAGGGATGTTTGTGCAGATATTTTAAACAACTTCCACTTTTAAAACTGAATTGAAAAGCATAGATTGTTGCTCTAGAGAGCAATGCTTCGGCTCACAAGTTCAATTCATTCTGGTCAAGGGCACATGCACAGGTTGCGGGCTCGATCCCCAGTAGGGGGCGTGCAGGGAGGCAGCCGATTCATAATTCTCTATTGTTGATGTTTCTCTCTCCCCGCCTCTCTGAAATCAATACAGACACACACACACACACACACACACTAGAGGCCCGGTGCATGAAAATTCATGCACTGGAGGGGGGTCCCTCAGCCCAGCCTGCCCCCTCTCCCAGTCCAGGAGCCCTCAGGGGTGGGAGGTGACCCGGCAATCAGGGGAAGGCGATGCCCCATCACACCTCTGCTGCTGCCACTGCTGGCAGCGCAAGCCTCGGCTGGCCCTGGGTGGCTGGGGGGCTGAGGGGACTGGGGAACTCTGGAGGCAGGCACACGGAGCAGCCAGACCCACCTGCTGCCCTGGCGGGGCTAAGGGGACTGGGCGCCGCCATCTTGTGGCTGTGGGCGCCGCCATCTTTGAGGCTGGGGCAGTCAATTAGCATATTTCCTCTTTATTGGCTGTGGGCGCCGCCATCTTTGCGACAGCATGAGGGTCTATTAGCATATTCCCTCTTTATTAGATAGGAGATATATATATACACACACACACACACACACTAATAAAAGGGTAATATGCTTATTAGACCAGATAGACCTGATGTCTTCCTGACATCATTCTGGACATCCTTCCTGACAAAGCCGGGGCCCAGCCTAGGGGAAGCCGCCCAGGGTCCCGGTGCCTGTGGCTGGCCAGAGAGAGGGAAGCCCCGGTCCTGGGTGCCGGCAGCCTGGGGAAGGAAGGCCTACTCTCTTGCACGGATTTTCATGCAACAGGCCTCCAGTTTTATCATAAAGATTAATTCTCCTCCAAAAGGTTGATAATAGCATTCCCTCCATCTGACTACAAGCAAATAAACAGCACTTTCACTACTAAAGTAGTGTAAGTGTAGAGAAATGAACAAAACTAGAGAAGGGACATGATAGAAAAGAATATCAAGGGAAATAAAAATAAAACTTCTAAGATTTCACTCATTTCAGAGACCAATAAACACTAATAAATTTTCACCCAGCAATAGGTATAAAAACTTTTTAATGGAAGCTTAAATCCATCTATCATTTCTAAAAGTAATTCAGAATTCTTCAGCAATGACATAATAATGGGCCAAAGTGGGTAGGGAATCAGAAACTATTTTATTAATTGATGTCTTTCCCCCATTCCAAATGCCAGCTCAACTTTTAAACTGGATATCCTAAACTCATTGAGACCCTCCATGGTTTACTTGCACTCTCTTTGCTCATACTCTTTCTTACTACCTGAATACTTCAGTGGATATTCTATCATTCTTTTATAGCTTTAGCTAAAATATTTTCTGTAAAAGCTTTTCTAACTCCTTCAGAAGTAGTATAGTGAGTCATGTCCCATACTACGCTTATGGCACTAACCATATAAGGCTGTGTTTTATTTTATTTATTTATTTATCATATATATATATATATGGTGGTTTTTTTTTTTATTGATTTCAGAGAGGAAGGGAGAGGGAGAGACAGAAACATCAATGATGAGAGAGAATCACTGATTGGCCGCCTCCTGCACACCCCCTTACTGGGGATCGAGCCCGCAACCTGGGCATGTGCCCTTGACCGGAATCGAACCCGGGATCCTGCAGTCCACAGGCTGATGCTCTATCCACTGAGCTAAACCAGCTATGGCAAGGAGGTGTTTTAATAGTTGCTTCTATCTCTTACTAGACAAAGGCCTATGTGGCATACAAAATCTTATATAATAAAAGGCAAATATGCAAATTGACTGACCGGTGGACCGACCAGTCACTATGACACACACTGACCACCAGGGGGCAGACACTCAACGCAGGAGCTGCCCCCTGGTGGTAAGTGCAGCGGCAGTGGTGGGAGCCTCTCCTTCCTCCGAAGCAGCACTTAGGATGTCCGACTGACGGCTTAGGTCCGCTCCCCACCTAAGCCATCAGTCAGACATCCCCTGAGGGCTCCTGGACTGCGAGAGGGTGCAGGCCGGGCTGAGGGACCCCCCTGAGTGCACAAATTTCATGCACCAGCCTCTAGTTTACTATAAGGCTGGCAGTCATCTACTAAAGGATTGATATGCTATAGAAGCCTGGACTCGCAAATCGTATACCTGGAATTTGAATCCTAAATATATTACAATTAGAGTTTCTCTAGTTATAATATGAGATAGCTGTATTGGATTACCCCCAAAGCTATTTCCTACACTTAACAGCAAAATTATTTTTTTCAAGGAGTTCTTGGATATGAGTAATGTTATCTTTTTTTTTTTTTAAATGTATTTTTCTTGATTTAAGAGAAGAAGGGAGAGGGAGAGAGAGATAGAAACATCAATGATGAGAGGGAATCATTGATTGACTGCCTCCTGCATGCACCTAAAGGGGATGAAGCCTGCAACCCGGGCATGTTCCCTTGGCCAGAATTGAACCTGGGACCCTTAAGTCCGCAGGCCGACGCTCTATCCACTGAGCCAAACTGGCTAGGGTGGTAATGCTATCATTTTAACTAAAAACAAATAATTAAGGAAAAATTATTTAATCTCATTCCTCATTTTCAGTCTGAAACGAAACTTGCCACTTATTTTTGCTGCCTAATATGTAATTCATATATCTAGGTAATCTAAATTCCTTTGGGGGCAATGGGTCATAAATGCTGAACTGAACTAACCTTGCCTCCTATTTCCTATAGAGCCAAGAGTCAGTAACACTTTTTTTCTAGATGACACTTTTGTGAAAAATGATAAATCACAGTCTGTCTCCTCTGCACAATGCCCAACACTTGTTGAATATTGGTTAGAATAATATGAAGTTGGACAGTGCCCACCAGTGGGAAGATCACCGGATGTGGAATTCAGGTTACTCTCATTGGGCTTTTTTCCTTCAACATTAGTTTCAAAAATTTTTATAGAATTTAGTGTAACTAACCACTCAAATGTGATCTCTTTTTGTCTTGGGAGGGGGGAGAGTGAAAGATAGTACATTCAAGATAGATATTGAAAAGAAGTTACCTAAGTAAGGGGGAAGGGGTATGACTGCAAAATGCTTGCTCATGGGAATTAAGCAAGGTAAAATGATACAGTTTTTACAATTAAGCACTGAGAATCTGTGAGAGATCAGAGGGATGATAATGAAAAAAAAAATAACAAAAACAAAAGCCAAGGATGACTGGAGTGTTTAGCTTAGAGCAACTAGGAGTTGGGGAGATGGCTAATGTGTCACAGGAAGAAAGCTAGATTTTGTTGGGCGTAAAGAGTGAGTAGCAGAGGAACCTGGGAATAAAGATGAGAAAATGAGAAATACAAGTTTCACTTGGGATTGAATTTTGAGACATCTGAATTATAGATCCTGGAAATATAAAAAGAAGGTTGCTGGAAATAGGTATCTAGAACTCAGGAGTAATTTCTGACCTAGAAGTCTAGAGTTGAGAGTTGTCCAAATGTAGTGGGTAGCTCAAACTGCGAGAGCTTGCTTTAAACAGTGAGAAGTCAAATGGGTTCAAAACACCAACATATAAATAGTTATGGAAGAGTTACGGAAACTAACCTTCTTGGGACACCTTTTTTTATTTCACTGACTGGCTTCATATTTCCCTCTTTTTTCTCAAGCATTCTACTACTTTTTTCAATTAAACAGCTATTCTTGAACAAATCCTTTCAATCCCATTTCCACAATGAGGCTTAACCAAATGTGTGGAAATAAGACTATCCCCTGTAATACCAAATGCCAAATATCAGGGAGGAGCACACAGATAATTTTGCTCACATCATAACTAATCTTTTTTCATTTATGCCCATTTTTTTTGAAGGTGCAGAGGTGTTATTTAAAATAGTGTTATAGAAAAAGCATAATTCTACGGGCAACATATTTGACAAAGTAAAATTATATTAGGCTAGCCATTAGGATTATCTGATCCAAACCCAGCTTTTGTTCCTAAGTTGTTAACTAATCTTTCTTTGCTTCCTTACATTTCCTTCCTAATTTGTCCCCAAAGTCCAGGGATAGTAATGAATAAAAATAGAGGTTATTGAGGAACTGTTTCAAAACAGATAAACACAGAAGAATAAGAGTACCATGAGGTTTTTAAAGAGACAGTTGTTTCATTCAGATTTAGACCAAAGGGACAGCACCAAGCATGGTCATCACCCCTTAATAAAAAGAAGAAAATTTTGTATGAGGGGAAAAAAAAAATCTGTTCTACTTTACTTAAAAAAAAATATATATATATTATTGATTATTTTACAGAGAGGAAGAGAGAGGGACAGAGAGTTAGAAACATCGATGAGAGAGAAACATCGATCAGCTGCCTCCTGCACACCTCCTACTGGGGATGTGCCCACAACCAAGGTACATGCCCTTGACCTGAATCAAACCTGGACCCTTCAGTCAATAGGCCGACACTCTATCCACTGAGCCAAACCGGTCAGGGCTGTTCTACTTTACTTTTAATCAATCAATGAATGTTTTGCATTTGGGATGTTTAAAGATTTAGATTGGCTTGGGTTTGAGCAAAAAAAAAAAAATACATCGCTTATCTTCAATAAACATAAAGACAATGCTGGGAATATATGCCCCAAAGAATTAGTTTCCTAGTTTATCAATTTACTACCACTAGCTTAACTCTCTTTTGCACTTTACTTCATTTTGGGGGTAAGAGAGCTTACCTCTTTAGAATCTGTCTAAGCAAAAGGCTGGATTATCAAGGAATAATAAAGTGGCTTAAGAAGACAGGCTTTAGCATTATATTTACTAGTGGGGTGATCCTACCAAGTTAATATACTGATGCCAGTGTCCTCAACTGTAAAATGGGGTCATAGTTATACCTACCTTAAGGGACTGATGTGAGACTTTTTACAATAGTAAACACTTAAGAAATTAGTTTGTTCTACTGTTTGGATCAATTAGACTTCTACACTATATAAGGTCTACTATCCCAGTATATCTTGTTACAAATGAAGCAGTGAGGTACAAATACAAATCAAGTATAATTAGTATTAAAAAACAGCCTTTGGCTCTAGCCAGTTTGGCTCAGTGGATATAGCATCGGCCTGCGGACCGAAGGGACCTGGGTTCGATTCTGATCAAGGACATGTACCTGGGTTGCAGGCTCCTCCCCGGCCTAGGCCCTGGTTGGGGTGGTACAGGAGGCAACCAATCAATGTGTTTCTCTCACATTGATATTTCTCTCTGATTTTCCCTCTCTCTTAAAATCAATGGAAAAATATCCTCGGGTGAGGATTAAAAAAAACCCACGCAAAAAAACCTACAGCCTTTGTATGTATGTCTCATGCCAAAAATGAAATAAACCTAGTTATGCCTTAAGTTTATTTGATTTCTTTGTACTTAGTCACATGTTAAAGATTTAATGCAGTCACAAAATATACTCTAATAAAAATTATTTGACTTGAGAGTTAAACTTACAGCATTACTGATTAGCACAGAATTCCTGTGGACTACACTTTAATAAAGTTCTTATTGATTCTCTCTAAGATCTCAATGTTTCATTGTATACGATAAAAATAGTCTTAACTTCCTGTGGGAAATTCTTCAAAGGCCACTGAGATATAACAATTAATTTAATTATGAATAAAAAAATTCCAAAAGTGTTTAACTAAAAATATCCTCTGCCTTCCTTTAGTGTTATATGAAATTTCAACAACGAATATTACTAAAGACGAATCAAAACAGTGGGATAACATGTTGCTTTGCTTCTAGTTGAGGATCACTGCTTTGAAATTGCCGAATTCAAAAAGGGATTCTGGTACAGGACAATAAAGAAAAGTAGAAAACAGCATTACTATACAATCTAAAGGGTTTTAAGGTTTTTCACTCAAGCAGAACTATACTCAAATAGGTACATTTTCAGTGACAAAAAGTTTTTAATAGTTAACAACTTTTTCTCATTTCAATATAGACCCATATCCTTGAATTCTAAGGATTACTGGTAATTCTATAATATGCAGGCTCCACCTCTTGGATTCTTCCACAGATAATTTTGCTTTTGGTGTCTTTATTGAATATTCTTCTCCTTGAATTAAACCTTAAAGGTAGGACTTGTCTATTTCAAGGGTCTATTAATTACAACACTCTGTATATAACATATTAAACATTTAATTGAAGACAAAGATGGAATAAAACATATAGTACTTAATATATTAGCTAATTATATTTGTAAGTTCAGTATGAACTTATGTTAAGCTTATTATGCTAGTAAAAAGAACTAAGAAATAGGACACATATGTAATACCTTAATCAATAAAGAAAAAAAAAGGCAAAAAAAAAAAAGAAAGAACCAGCTCAATAAACAGCTCTTTCAACTATTAGAAACTACTTAGAGGGTATCACTGGAATACAGTAAAAAACAGGTAGATCTCCTGAGTTTTTTTGTTCCTGACAAAGATAGCTTAAATACAAAAGTAGTAAACCTTTTTGTGACATTCCCTGCATCTGACTGTTACTGAGGAGGAAGGCAGTGTAGCAGTTTCAATATATTACAGGTAATTGTAGTAAGGAGAAAAACTGTTTAGGTTTGAGGAATAGAAAAGCTAAAGCTCTATGGATTTTCAGGTTACTTTCGACAAAATTATGCCAATGAAATTTAGCAGTCCTACATACTTATAGCAGTGATGACAAAGTCATGGAAGACTTTGTGGAAAATAAAGTGGTCTTTCAAACCTCTTAATGATCTTTTAAATAAAAACCTTGAAAAAGATTTTTTTACATTAGAATCATGAATTCAGTGAGAAATCATATTGCAAACTTAGTGAAAGGCTTAAATGTAAAAAAAGGCAAAAAAAAAAAAGAAAGAACCAGCTCAATAAACAGCTCTTTCAACTATTAGAAACTACTTAGAGGGTATCACTGGAATACAGTAAAAAACAGGTAGATCTCCTGAGTTTTTTTGTTCCTGACAAAGATAGCTTAAATACAAAAGTAGTAAACCTTTTTGTGACATTCCCTGCATCTGACTGTTACTGAGGAGGAAGGCAGTGTAGCAGTTTCAATATATTACAGGTAATTGTAGTAAGGAGAAAAACTGTTTAGGTTTGAGGAATAGAAAAGCTAAAGCTCTATGGATTTTCAGGTTACTTTCGACAAAATTATGCCAATGAAATTTAGCAGTCCTACATACTTATAGCAGTGATGACAAAGTCATGGAAGACTTTGTGGAAAATAAAGTGGTCTTTCAAACCTCTTAATGATCTTTTAAATAAAAACCTTGAAAAAGATTTTTTTACATTAGAATCATGAATTCAGTGAGAAATCATATTGCAAACTTAGTGAAAGGCTTAAATGTATAATCATACCTCATAAATATCCATCTGTGGGTTCTCTCAATTGCCTAATATCATATTCTATAGACAATTAGAACTGAATCTAAAGGGGAGAAATAGAAGAAACTATCAGCTATCCATGAAGGTGGAAAAAGGAGGCCAAAAGCTTGCTGGTTTGATCAGGTCAGATACAGAAGACAATTCAAACTGCCATGCCTTTAAACATGCCTCATGAAAAAACAGAAGTTCTAGATCCCGGACTCTGAAGAAATTCAGATGCACTTTACTCTTTTTACACGAGTGGATCAAAGCACATCTAAAGGAGTCCCATGAAATCCTTGCATCATCAGCATAACCAATAATTACGCAGTGGGAAAACAACCTTGTGATCTCTAATATGTTAAACAAAGTCTCCTTATTCATTTTGAAAAAAACCAACAAAACAAAACACCTTTAGAGCTACCTTTGTATTAATACCAATAACTTATGGCCATGAACAGGGACCCATTTTCTTAAATATGGCAGCTATGAAACCAAGGAACTAATTAGAGAATGTTCTCAGCTCAGTGCTTCCATAGATTTTGTAGTGCAGCTTATATTTTCACACAAACCTAATCCCTTTCCTAAATGCTTTCAGTAATGGCAATCATCTGGTTTTTCTGCTTTACATTTTAGATTCCCTGTTGTAGAGGAAGGGTTTATAAAAGGTTTGAACATAAAATGGGAAAAGAAAGAAGACCAGGATGCCAAGATAAACATCACTTGAAGTGTTCAAAAGACAACTTTGAAGATGTATTGTAGACATGGTTCAAGTATAAGAAAAGTGGCTGCAATAAATGCTACTCAATTCCCTCCCAAGTCAGATTTATAATCTAGACCCAGAAGATAAACTTAGAGATGGTCCGGACTTTATCACTTTTTTAAAAAAAATATATTTTATTGATTTTTTACAGAGAGGAAAGGAGAGGGATAGAGAGTTAGAAACATTGATGAGAGAGAAACATCGATCAGCTGCCTCCTGCACACCACCTACTGGGGATGTGCCCGCAACCAAGGTACATGCCCTTGACTGGAATCGAATTGACCGGAATCGAACCTGGGACCCTTCAGTCCGCAGGCCGACGCTCTATCCAGTGAGCCAAACCGGTTATGGCCGAACTTTATCACTTTTACAATATGACTTCACCAAGTTACTTAGCTTCTCCAAAGGATAATAATAGGACCAGATACAGGAATTCAGTGAAATAATGCATTAGTTTAGTGTTTGGAACATGGCAAGCACTCAATACGTTAACTATATAATTTGTATTAGTAAGCTCATGGTAAAACTAAATATAATGAAATACACAAAGAATATTGACTTAGGAGTCAGGTGATCTGGCTCATTGCTTTAACTGTATGTAATAATTTCTAACATTCTTTCCAGATACCACATTGCAAAGGATTTTAATGTACTTAAATGCTGATTACAGGGTTACAATATCAAATAAACAATATCCCAGAGTTCGAGTTTACAGTCTAGTGCAGGAGATAGACAAGATAGAGATGTGAGAAATGCTAAGACAGAAAAAGATTTACAGGGTATTTTGGGGCACATATCAAGATTTAGGGTCAGGAAGGAATGTTTAGTAAAGGAAGTGCCACAGTTGGGCAGAGATGAAAAGAGCACACACAAAAATATCCCAAGTAAAAGCAGTAGGTACAGCTGACCATGTTAAAAAATTCAAATAATGAACACCAGTTAGAAGGCTTTTGAATTTCCTCATAAGAAAGGACTGTGCCCTGAACTGGAATGAGAAAAGTGAAAAGGCTAAAGAAATACTCAGGAGACAAGCATGGCAGTACTACTTGATTAACTGGCTATGAGAAATCAGTTTGAATGTAAGGAGAGATGCCTAGGAAGAATGTGAAAAGAAGGTCTAGACAGCATCCTGAGGACACCAAAAATACTGAAAAGGACAAATAGAAAGGAAAAGTCTGCTAAGAATACTGAGAAGAAATAACCAGAGGTAGGAAAAAAACACACAAAACTGGAAGGGATTTCAAAGATATCAAAATATCAGTCCAAAATTCAAAACCTATGACATACCACTATTACCTGTGTACAAATAGACAAATATTTGGAACACTAAAAACTACTTAAGAGCTACTTAACCATGACTGCAACTATTAGTGTCCATGCAAATATACTCAAGGTCAGGAAAGGAATATGTGAACATTATAACAATAATAGTGTTGAAAACTTGGATTAGGTTTGATTTTTTAAAAAATTTTCTTTATTGATTAAGGTATTACATGCTAAGCGAAATAAGTCAGTCAGAGAAAGGATTAGGTTTGATTTTATTTCTCAAACCTTCCATAATTTCAATTTTGAAAAGGCAACTATATTGCTACTAAAGAGCTGATGCACAAATATCTTATCTAAAAGACTTTTAAGATAGAATTCTCATTTTCTGATGACGTATCAAGTTGTCTGTATATTTTGAACCATGGCACTGAAGAAATTAAGCTTATACTTGATCTGCAGACTGTTTCAATTTAACTGAAAAATAAACAAATTCTTATGGTTTCACTTTTTTTAAAGCAGTACTATTATTGTGTACTTAACTTTAAGCCATATTTAGACAAAGGAATTTTATTAAAAACACTTAAAAGCAGGCAAATGGTTATATAGTTTGGAGCTCATTTGAGAATAAAATTAAACTAACCTAAAGAATTCACATAAAGTAGGTGCTCAATAAAAAATTCCACATATTCAAAAAAATAAATTTTGCTGCATAACTATTTTAAAAGTAGACATAAAAGATGATTTTAATAGAATTATTCACAACTAAGGACAAATGGGAAACTAATTCAGCACTTAGTAAAGGGTTTTACCTGGGATTTATTCCTCTATCAAGAAATATTTGTAGCTTAAAGTAGGTTTTTAAACCCCTCCCCAGTGTTTGCTATTAATAAACCTTAAATATTAAAGGGTGAGTTCCTTAGTGGTTAGTACTACAAAACCATTCTAGTCAGTTCTAAAACTTTTATAATAATACATAATAAATGTGCTTAAAACTATAAGCACTAAATAGGTTATTTTCTAATGCAATAAATACTTAATTTTATTTTATTTTATTTTTTTAAATATATTTTATTGATTTTTTACAGAGAGGAAGGGAGAGGGATAGAGAGTTAGAAACATCGATGAGAGAGAAACATCAATCAGCTGCCTCCTGCACACTCCCCACTGGGGATGTGCCCACAACCAAGGTACATGCCCTTGACCGGAATCGAACCTGGGACCTTTCAGTCTGCAGGCCGATGCTCTATCCGCTGAGCCAAACCTGTTAGGGCATTAATTTTAGATAGTAAGCAACTTAACAAATTTATTTTTTGGCAAGTGCTTTAAAAGATGGTTTTATAATAGAGACTGAGCAATCACTACTTAAGTTCAAAGGAAATCAAATTCATGTATTTACATCAACATACACTAAAATTCTCTCTTAGATTATCCTTCAAATTTTCCAGGGTTACTCTGCATACTGCCATACCAACTGAGAGCCCAAGATCCAGTTAGAAAGCTAGATTTGTGTCATAGCTAACGGCTATGTGACCTGAGCAAGTTACTTAATTTCTCTAAAACTTTCAATTTCCTTCTCCGTAAATTGAGGATATTGATAGTATCTATATAACATGGCTGTTGTGAAAATTAAATAACATGCCAAAAACACTCAGCTATGTCTGACTGTGGTAACCACTCAGTACCAAAAACAACTACTCTGTGGAGAAATATAATCCCACACTTGGGCACAGAGATCGACAGTACACTAAAAGCAGGTAGGATCGATTTGTTCCATCAGTCTAATGGTCATTTATAATAAACCAGTCTTGGATAAATATCAGTAACAGTTACAATCAGTGTATTCATTAAAAATATCTTTCATAAGTTACACATTGAGGTGTCTAACAAGGCTTTGGCCCTTAGACACAAACATTCAACAGCAGTGTTACTCAACTGTTTTTGAAAATCTGACAAATACTCGGAACCTTTCACTAAAAACTGAACATACATAACATTCAATCCAAAATTCCATAGGGGTCGTGATCCCTTGAAGCTCACTCACTGAGTATTAAATATGGACATGCTACACTAAAAGTTAGACATTATTTTCTTAATTACCAAAGTTATGCAATTTATGGTAGAAAGTTAAAAAAGTATATAAAATAAGGGACAACTGTTGTTACTTTATTGAATTTCCTCTAGACTACCATTGACTACAATGACTGGTTTAAGAAATCTAAGTTTATAGAATATGATCTATATAAAGTCATGGAATACCATATCAGAAACAATGTAGAACATTATTTAAAAAATAAGGATGGGTGTGAGTGAGTGATTGAGAGAGAGAGTGAGCGAGTGAGTGTGTGTGCGTGTGTGTAAGGGAGAGAATAACCTATCTCTGGTTAAAAATAAAGTCAGAAATAGATACAGAAGGCTGTTTATATGATAATGTCAAATAATCTTTAAGAGACTTGCAGGATCTGTGCACCGCACTGTAATGAAAATATTAATTCTTCAACTATATAACCGTGACACATAACTTAACCCAAATTTTTACTTCATCTGCAAAATACGATTATCTTCAGATTGCAGATTAAGATTTCCTAATCTAAACTGTATTATTTCAAGAAACCCCCTGTAAAATATAGCTGTGTAAAAAACAAAGCAAAATAAGTAGGCACACAAAACAGTTTAAAAATTTGTTTTCTAAGCTGAATATAATTCTGAAAGGAAATGGTTTAATTTTCAGGGCATACAAAAATGTATATTGACTTCTAACATATTTTCAGTTGATAATAGCATCTTAGGTGTTCTCAATGCAAGAAATGAGAAAATTTTCTTGGCTTTATTTTTAGAGACATCAAAAAGAAAGACGGCTTTTATTAAGAAAAATAAAATCCCCAAAGCAATAAACTAATTTAAATTGGTTTATGAAGAAAATAAATGTAAGTTTTAAAAAAATCAATATATTATTTCTCAAATATCTCCTGCGATAACTAGAAAGTATTTGGGGCTCTTACCTATATAGTAAGCATCCATAGCAGATGCAAAAGCAATATTTACATAATCATACTATAATACAGGATGCCACTTTATTTTAAAACCTGATTATTTATTAAACACCACTGCAAACATATGGCCTTTAGCTTCATGAGACTTTGAAAGGATTACATCAAGTATTTAAAATTCTAAGTTTTAACTTATAGTTAATACTATATTCTTAGTTATACAATGTGCTCATTTTGTTCATAAATAGTCATCTCAATACAATAACATCAGGTATAACACATAAAATCTAATCCATATGTCTTACCAATTTATGACCTGATGAGACACTCTTGTGGACAACATTCAGTCCTTAGAAGCTAGAATTACCCTCCAACCATGTGAGGGCATCACAACTTTTAAACTTTCGGCTTTCATCATTATTATGTCACATTCCTCCTCCGATGCTGAATTCTAAAAAAAATTCTAGCAAAGAGTTTAAGTAAATAAATGTTTTAATCAAATAGCCTTTAAAAATCTTTTATAGCAAAGTTTTTTATGTTTTACCATGATTACACAACTGATATTTTGCACTTAAGTATTTTTTTTAGTGTAAAATAAGTTCATATTTAATCTGGATACTTCAAACTTTAAATTTCAGCATGGACTTTGAGGCTATCAGGAATACTTGTTAGTAAAGAGTCAATAGAAATGGAATCAATTATAGGTTTAAGATCATGATCCAGAAATTATGATTTAACACCATAACTTCCTATAGACAGCTTTGGAGTCCTGTAGAATGGCACTGGAATCCTATTGTTTGGCCCACATCCATCTATGAGTCTCTAGACTTATAGCACAGGTGACTGGATTAGTTATGATTTATATTGATCATTTAAATGCTCAAGACAGCAATTTTTATACTTAAATCCTAGTCTGTCTCTACCACCCCCAATTTAAAATTAGACATGATGGAAAGAATAAAACGTTATATGTTTCATATAATAGCCATAACAATGTGTCCTATTCAGAAGTGGTCCTACTGTTCATCTGTGTATGGCACATTAAGAAAATTGGGAGTAGGGAGAGTTAATAATGGCATCAATTACTTCATTAAGAATATAATTTTATTAAATTTTTACAAGAAAGCTTTAAATTGGGCATCTATTCTAATCACTGAAGGCTAATATTAATAAACTTATCTTCCTGATAAGAATGCTAATTTATATTTTCAGTTGCCAGTAATCCACAGAAAAGGCAAACCACATACTTATGGGCATATTTTTGCCCAAATTAACTGCCTAATGACATCATGGGGTTGAGGGGTGGGTGGAGGCCATTGTTAAGGAAGATCAATATGTGCAAAGTTATAGAAGACTCAAAGACAGCATTGTAAAGAAAACTCTGCAGCCATCTCCAGAGATATTTGACCCAAATGTAGGGGTTGGAGTTAGGTTATTATAAGTTTTAAACTTTTAATGGTATTTTTATATTACACAGTATCATTTAAGACTCCAACATAATCTGAGGAACTATTAGGATTTTTCCAATTTATGAATATCTTTCCAAATGTAATCTCACAACACATTTGACTTCAATAAAATCATACAACTTTACTGTCATTTGTCAAAGCACAGCCTTATAATGTAATCACCTGGTGAAGGCAAAAATCCATGTTTATGAAGATAAATAATAACTTAAAGTTGTGGTCATTTCATCATCATATTACCGAAATGGTTTTTGAAAGTTTAATGCAACTCTTGTCTCCTATCAACCAAAATACTACCATTTAAAGTACTACATTTTAAAAAGTATTATTTTGATAATTTACTCTTTTGTGAAACAAGTCTCATGAGAAGATACAAAACCTAGCCATATTAAGCAAAGTAAATTTTTCCTGAAATATATGTATGCTAGTAATTTGCTTGTCTGTAAAGCTTTGATGAGCTGGTCATTTAAAGGGCAAACTACCTGACACTTGGTTAACAGGCCTACCAACAACAAGCATTGTTATGATAAATGCCTGGAAAGCCTTGGAAACCAGAATAGAAACCATCCATAAAAAGCAAATTTAGCTATTTCACTATGCAGCTTACAGAAAAAATTTTTAAAGTGTGTGTGCATTATACAAATGCATGGTAAAATTTGACTTTAAGAGCTATATACATTTATAAAAGATAAAACTTCTATATAAAAATTTTCCTGAGCATGCATTTTCACAATTAGTTGCTACTAAGTACAGGGGTCACACACTTCGAGTTCTGATCACTAAATTCCAACATGTAAAAAATCCTTATTAAAATCTAAAATAAACTTAGGTAACTGAAGGGCTTGTGGATGAATTAAGATTAACTAGTGATCATCTAAAAATTAATTTGAAATTGAAGTCTCCTAAAAATGAGTATTTACTTAGAAATCTATTCTAATATATCAATAATAATCTTGAATCTGTCTCAAGATTGTGATAAAAAACAAATCCTGATCATTTTGATAGTTATCATTCTCCTTTATTAAAAGTTCTGATACTACAGTCCAGCAAGAACTAGGCTTACATTCACCATTATTTAGATAGTTTTATGGCAAATTGATATTAATAGAACAAAGTAGCACAGCGGCAAAAAGGTTGATGATTTAATTTTCAAGTCATTATGTCAAAACTGTTAAGTGAAATCAAACAAACTTAAAAGTGTCTCTAAAGAAACTTATTATTTGAATAAATATGCTTAGCTTCGTTTGATACAAAATTTCATTTTCAGGTATAAACCACATTCTTTGAAAAGTTCACTACACACTGTTTTAAGGAATCCTGGACATAAGTCAATGCTTGCTCTAAAGGTCAGAAATGCTTATTTTTGAATGGAGAAATGGGAAAATGGAGCAACCCTGTATGCCTCCAATAAATTACATAGTCTTTCCATACATTATATATTAGGGAAATAATGCTAGAAATATCAAAGATAAACTTATGGAAAGAAATCAGTCCAAAGGTACCTATTAGAATGAAAACACTAGAAAGACTGTGTTCTAAGAAATTCACATATAAAAAGACATACACAATTACAGGAAACCTCATATATCTGTGGTTGAGCTAAGATACTAAATATAAAAAGTAGTTGTTTAGCAAGTTATGCATTATATCAAATGCATCTATTGGTGGAAGATATACAACATACGGCTTAAAAAATTTCATTAATACAGTTTTGAAAAGCTCTAATAAGATAAGTTATCAATATTTTTAATAGACCATGTTTATTCGCAAATGACTTCTACTACTCATTCTTTCAAAAGTAAAAAGTTTATAGAGATACAAAAAAAGAAAGAAAATGGGGGTGGGAAAAGAAGATAAAAATGGAAAAGTAAGTGGAAGCCAGTTATATATTACTCAATATATGCAATAAGGACCTGCAGGCTTTGCTAACAGAAAGCTGAACCCTTGACTCTGAGCTTTTATTAATAACAGCTAACATAAAGGAAATATAACTGTTCTTAAAATTTAAGGTATCACCACATATTATGTTTTTAAGAATTGATATCTCATTTCTTAAAACAAAGTATATTTATGATTATCCCAGACATACAACTTTTTTTTCCCCGAAAAACTAAGTAATATCTAAAATAGAAACAGCTCTTATTTGACCCAGTAATCCCACTTCTAGGAATATACCCCAAGAAAGCAGAAACACCAATCAGAAAGGATACATGCACCCCTATGTTCATAGCAGCACAATTTACAATAGCTAAGATTTGGAAACAGCCTAAGTGCCCATCAGGAGTTGAGTAGATTCAAAAACTGTGGTGTATCTACACAATGGAATACTACACTGCTGTAAAAAAGAAGGAACTTTTACCATTTGCAACAGCATGGATGGACCTGGAGAGCATTATGCTAAGCAAAATAAGCCAGTTGGAGAAAGATAAATACCACATGATCTCACTCAGTTGTGGAATATAATGAACAACATAAACTGATGAACAAAAATAGATCCAGAGACAAAGAAACACTGAACAGACTGTCAAACCTCAGAGGGAAGGCAGGGGAGGGTGAAGGAGGGAGGGTAAGAGCTCAACCAAAGGACTTGTATGCATTCATATTAGCATAACCAATGGACATGCACACTGGGGCTTGTCCTGGGGAGTGGGAGTGGCCAGATAGAGGTCAATCGGGAAAAAGGGGAGACATGTAATACTTTAAACAATAAAAAAATAAAATAATAAAAATAAAACAGAAGCAGCTGCTCCAAATAAACACAGAATTTTCTGAAGCTCAATGGTTAATAGTCACTGTGAATAGAAGGAGTGGGATTAGTCAGATCAACTCTCTTCCTTCCTTGTTCCCCTTCTAATAGTGTGTGGATTTTGGGAGAGACTACCTTATTTATCTTGATACTAGAGACCCTTTGCACGAAATTTGTGCAAAGGGCTCAGCCCTCACAGCTGTGGCGGCTTGCCTCAGCCCTTGCAGCCCTGGCTTCGTCCGAAAGGACATCTGGAAGGTCATTTGGCTGTCCAGTCTAATTAGCATATTACGCTTTTATTATTTTAGACTGGAGGCCCAGTGCACGAATTCGTGCACTGGTGGGGTCCCTCAGCCTGGCCAGCGATAGGGGCTGGCCAGGGGGAGGGACTGCGGGAAGTTGGCCAATCATGGGAAGTTGGCTGTGGGAGCGCACTGACCACCAGGGGGCAGCTCCTGCATTGAGCGTCTGCCCCCTGGTGGTCAGTGTGTGTCATAGAGGCCAGTCAACTGGTCGTAACTATATATAGATTACCAATTAAATACAGTAGGTCATTGGGTTACATCGGAGATCCATTCCTACGGCGTGACATAATGCGACTTTCGCCGTAAGTGGAACCCACCTACATAAGCACCTACATCACTCACATGGAGCACATACACAGCAGTAATGAAGTGAAACAGTAAAAAAAATTTAAAAGAAAGATAACAATTCCTGACCTTTACTAGTGGTAAATAAATAATAAAAAACATAAAGCACATATGTACATATGTTGAAATGACGGGACTTTTTTTTTTTTTCTTTAATAAATACTGTAAATGGGAAATGGCGACGTAACCACGAAACGATGTATGTCTAGTCAGACGTAACCTGAGGACTGCCTGTATGTAGAAAGATATATTTTTGGATTCCAGGACACAGGTTATATATATATTACTATTTCTGGGCCAATTATCACAATTGAAAACTTAAAACAAAGATTACAATGAGCACCTTCTGAATTGTTAAATATTTATAATGATATTCAATCTTAGAAACAATCAGGAAACAAAATGGTATAGAAATGCTGGCTCTTAAGGATGTTAATCAATGAATACACATTTAAATTATCACATTTAAATGAATTTGTCAAATATGAAAAATATTTTAGAAGTAGTCAACTGATACCTAAACACAAAGGTAATGTTTGGCAAGCTAACACTTTACATGCTCTAATCAATCACAAGATCTAATTAATATATTTCCTGACTTAAGTGATTTAGAATATTAATGTGTGCATGCACACACACACAAATGTCAGCTAGAATACAGTATCAGCCATTTCTCTCATCTAACCGCTATCAACTCAAATTTTAATAAAAACAAAAGCACACAAGTTTCTTTTCTTTTCAAAGCCTTGGTTTACTTAAAACCCATTTGGTGAAAAATAAAAACAAAATAAACAACACCTTACCAACTATTTCCACCTTTTTAAATTGTTTCTCATATTTCATTCTGAAAATAATTACCATGACCTGTCAAGAGTAGGCTGTGGTGACTTACGTTAAGAAAATTACTAAGTAAAGAGGAAAGTGGTAAACATATGTGCAAAAGCATATAATAATGGATGAGCAATTAATAATTTCTCATCATCAATTCTGAAGTTCTGCCATGTGCTGAAAATAAAGTCAGCATGTCAGGTGTCCCATTTCAGCTAGCCATAGCAAAGCTCAGAGAGAAGAAATGCTATATATAAATATGTCAATCAATCTTCAATCTTTTCTAGCCTTAATTTCTCTACCAAGCTGCAGATCTGCAGCTCCGGCTATATTCCAAGTATTTCCACCTTGACTTTCCATCAGCCCTTCATATCATCCAAAAGTAGCTAAAAACAGAATCTCATCACTGTTTTCTTCTTTCCAAACCAATTCTTTCACTAGTGCCATCATTCCCGCGTTCAATTAGGTTTGACATTAAGCAGACAAATTTGACTGCTTCACTATCATATCATATCCAATCTGTTGCAAAATTGTCTAATTCCTAACTTCTGATAACCACTCTCCTTATCTTCATTGCCTAATTAACACCTTCATTAGCTTTCTAGTATCTATCCAATCCAAGATCTCTTCTCTGTTGTCTTCAATTATTTTATACACCAATCAAATTTAACCATCCTTATCACATTAGCCCTGTACTTTCACAGTAGTTCACAGTATTTTCTCTAACTGGAATGAATGCGCCCTCTTTCCCTCAGTTCTTTAACTCTTTCTGACAAAATTCTACTCACCTTTCAGGTTTCAACTCAAAAACCCACCTCCTAATGAACAAGCCTTGACCAATCCCTCCAGCTACACTGAGGTATAAAATGCTTGAATTCTAAATGATAGTTATCACTTTCAATCATATGATGATGTTTTTATCTATTTTTTCCATCTTAAGACATAGCTCATTGGTTTCCCTATTTGGGACCACCACTTAATTGTCTATGATATGGGATTCTTTCCGAACAGAAAATAGTTTGCAAGCCTTCCATTCCTAAGCAAACATGTAACTTTCTGAGGTTTTCTGACAACCATGGCCAATAATGACAAAAAGAAGTAAAGAAACTCAATTCTAATGCTTTTCTTGCCTCTTTTCCATTTAGCACTAAGGGAAATAAAACTCCACAGAGTAGGGATTTAAAAAGTAATTGGCGCTAAATCTCGCTCAAAGTTAACATTCCTAATTAACAGCCAGTAAGACAGCTTTATTATTTCTAGTGATGGCAAAACTATTTTCCAGGGGGCCCATCCACTTTCAGAAAGTTAGCTCCAGCCTGCCTGCTGAAACACCCACTTGGTTGTCCAGATAGAGTATGCTAAGTAGACTGTCTAGTTAGCTTTGCATTAGAGCTTAATAGGTCTGTCACCATCTTTTCCTGTTTATTCTAGTTACAAAAACCTGCCTAAAATTTCATTAGCTTTTGTGGCAGGCCTGTCACTTGCTAACTAAAACTATAAATGCCATCAACTAATACACTCTACATATTCAACCTTCCCAAATTTACATACAAGTTCTTTCAATTTCTCATGCTTCAGATTATTAAATTTATAAATGCTATCATCCAGTAATAGCTATGACTTCCTGCTTTAATGTCATCTGGACATTTTATAAGCATGTCCTTAGGTTTTCATCGAAATCTGGGATCCAGTACTAAAAGGTGACAGGTTATTTAAATTTTGTCCTCTAATTTTTAGTGTCTTTGATTATCCTCTATTAGATATCCTTAACTGGAATAGGTAAAAATGTAATCAGATAATAAATTATTTAAGTACTAGATACAAATTATTAGGGAATATATTTGGGGTGGTTATAAAACAGCTCAGATTCATTTACTCAAGGGAAAGGAAAGAGAACCTCTAAATACAGCTGAAGCAGATTTGTGAAAAGCTTCTCAACTTGGTAATTCTAATTTAAATAGAGAAGAAAACAGAGGTGCTACAAGAGAACTAATATAACCACTAGGAGAGGACATTAAACCATTAACAATCTCAAACAAGTGATCCACTATTGGTGATTCTTTAAAAGTACGTAGCTCAGACTTACAATTATGCTGAATCATATAGATGAAACATAATACTGGATTCAAAGGGCACAAACAAAATATATAGTGAATTATTCCATTTATTAGAAGTTAGTTTGAGGTGGGAAGTGATAGGAAGGGGTCATTAAGAAGCTTATACTATTTTGTATCTTGAGCTGGGTGCTGGTTGCACAGGTGTGTTCAGTTTGAACTGTACATTTATGAATGGTGTACTTTTCTGATACAAATTATATTTCCATAAAATGATTTTTACAAAGACATATCACTGAGCATTCAAAATATAGATTAGATTAGCCAAGTTCTGAAACCTGAGTTTTACCATTTGGGTTAACAAGTACTGGTGGGTTTTAATAATGAATCAAAGCTTCTTGGAGGATGAGTAAAACAACCCAAATAGTCTCATTCAAGCAGCTTAGTTTTGATTTACTCCTAATTTCAAAAATAAAATCTCATACAGAAAAGTGATAGGAAATACTGGAAGCCTTTTCTACCATAAAATACTTTAAGTTTTTCCTAATCTAATAATTTTAAAAAACTAGCTAAAAATAATTACTGTATAAAATTTAAGCAAAATCATCAAGTATCTAGTAAAAGACATACCAGACATTAACTTTAAGTTAATAACCCATGTGTACTACTCTCTTTATTTCTCTTAAAATATTGGTGCTATCATAAAGAAGGACAAGCTGATTCAAGGGGATGGTGCAACTAGCAACTGTAACTCTCATCTGTTAACCACATTTATGCATTTTCTTCACTAAGGCAGAAATATTGCAAGTTGTTTATCAATTAGGTTAAATCCTTACAAGTTACCTGATTTCCTGTTTAATCTACCTGAGCTAAAGTTTCTTCCTTCTAGTACTCTCTACCTTACTGACCTGATATTTACAAGAGAATAAAATTGTTTATTGTAAATTCTTACTCTGAGCCTTTGCATTCAAAAGACTCACAATTAGCGCCTGCTCCCTAGTGATCAAGTTTCAAAAACAATTCTATTGATTTAACAAAGCAATGCCAATATTTAAATTTGGAAAGCAGTTCTTTAAAGCAGGAAAATAGAAAGTCAAAATTTAAAGCTACTATAATGAAATGCTAATAGGCTATGCTATCACTAAAAATGAACTTCTTCATGGTAAAATAATCCCCACAAAGCTAACTATGGAAGCTACATTATTCATTTTAATAAATAGTCCACACAAACATTTGGGCTTCCTAAGAAAGGCCTGTATTATTTTTGACATATCAGTATCTACTGTCCTTATACACATTTAGTGATGGTTTCAGCTGAATGATTATCTGAGGACTCTGCAAATGACAAATGGGGAGCCAGAAAACAATGATGGCACCTACAGTAAAAGGGAAAGGAAAGAGAATATCTAAATACAGACAGAAGCAGACTGATTGGTGAAAAGCTTCTCAACTTGGTAATTCTAATTAAAATAGAGAAGAAAACAGAGGGGCTATGAGAGAACTCTAAGTCAATGTGAGAAAGGTATATTAGTTACTTATATTTTGATTAAAAGATACTCTATGAAAAGAATCCTAGAAAAAGATTCCAGTCTTTCAAGTAGGCAAAATCAGGGTTCTTCAGATTTCTAGGGCAGGCTTAATGAAAACTGGCACAGGACTTAAAAGCTTCCCCTACCGAAAATGATTTCCAAGACTTTATAAATAGGAGACTTGCATAGGCAAATTTATACCTCAAAGCATGTAGAAGATAAATACTGAATGATTCTATTAAATACTTACTTGCCAAATTAGTTGTAAAATTTTTTACAATTCAAAATTTATAATAGTAAAAAATGAACAAGACACTTTGGTGAGATCTAATACAAACAAGGTTAGGAAAAGTTATATATAATATTTTTTAAAGCTTAACACATACAAATCTTCAACCCCTGTCTGCAATGAAAAAGAATTAATAGTCCCACAATACTTTTTTTTAGCTAATTCAAAAGTCTAGATATCTGCCAAGTGAAGTGGTAGATGTTTTGGAACTAATAAAGCTAGCTGCTACTATTCTTCTCAATTGAAAATTTAATAAGCTGGATAAAAAGTTAAAAGGAAACCACTGGTCAGTTTCTACCAGGTCGGGTTTGTAGCCTCAGTACCAACAGGCCAATTTACATTGAATATAGCTGATCTAGAATATGAATTATGATTATATTTTGGCTTTAACATACTACAGACAAGTATCCGTTAACTTCGTTGGCTCTGGACAACAGGCTCCAAGGAGAAGAGAATATATTTTAACCCAAGAGAAACTACAGATATAGTAACTTGCCTCATTTCTGATACCTTAAATGTTTCTGGTATCTAAAATCAAAACTAGATAAGGAGCATTTAGCTGTAAAAACAAATGAAAAGCAGGCAATTTCTATGGTTGTTTTATAATGAAACAAAAGAAATCTTTCAGTATTAAATACAAATTATATTTTAAAAAAAGCTCAAACTTTTCTACATTGATTTGATGAAAATAGATATCTTTCATATTGATGTCATGGCAGCTCACAAAAGTCAGTTATTTGAAATAAATTATCATACATGTGAAAACCATTCTTACATTTCTATATAGAGTGCTATTCTTCCTTTTTCTAAGAGAAAAGTATAAAATATACACCAAAGTACTCACCCTGGCTGGCTACATCTGGCAAGCCATTCGAATGATTAAACCTTCATGCTGTTTCATGCCACAATTTACATTTATGCCTTAACTTATTGCTAGAGTGGGACAATTTTACTTATTTATTTTAGCTGAACAATTTAAAAATGAAATTTATAAACATGGTACTATAAATTTTAAAATGTCTTGTTCTACAAGTAACTATTTTAAAAACATTTTTAGTAAAGTAAGGAACACATCACAAAAAAGACAGTTTGTTAGAAAATTTCTTTCAAGTGACACACAAAGCAAATCAAGCCAAATAATTAGAAGACTGTTACCATTTCTAGGCAATGTAGACCATGTCTTAACATGACATGTTAAGCATGACATGCACTTAGCAATACTCTTTTCAAATGAAAGAGATGGAGTTAAGTCCATGAGTGTTATCCAAACTATGCCAGAGGACACAAATGCGTTGCCAGGCAGAATTGAAAGAACTTTACAAAGCTTTGTGAAAATTTTAAAAACATTTGCGCTCAACTTCTATTAATTAGACACAAAATGATAGAGTGCTAATAAACATTTAGCAAAATAACTCAACAGAGCATATACTACTTAAAATGTGTATTACGCAGAAAGATAAACCAAAGTAACTTTTACCATAAATGAACTTGACTTCATTCAATATTTTTAAAAGTTAAAAGTAAAATGTACACATTTCTGTGAGAAAACCGTTTTAGGGATTTACAAAACAGTAATGCAGACTAATGAATTCTAGCCAACAAGCTTGATGGTAAAGTTTCTCGCCAAGAGTTAAACAATGACTACTATTTTGATTCCTTGGTTTTGTCCCTCCTCCAATTTCTTAATATAAGATAACATTTTGCTTTGAGTCACTAAGGCTTTTACAGAGAAATAAAAGTAGCACAAAATTAAAGTAACTGTAGGCACTTTATTTTATAGAATATATTTTAACATTAAAATACACAAGGGTAAGTAAATATTTCATATAATAAAATTCAATAGAAAATGTAAATCCTTCCAAAAATAAATATAATTAAAAGTTCAGTAAGAAGAAATGTTTATATCCTATATAAAATATAGACTGTCCTTTTGGTTTATTTTGCTGCTTTGTCCCATGCTAAATACATGAGTCCCCCTCTAAAATAACAAAGATCAGTTTTAGTGATGAGAAACCAGTTCAGTGCAAAGCAATTCATGCATACACCTTTGCATGTACACATTCCATATGTGAGTATTCATACCTATCCCAGAGGTTCTTTGATTCCTGAAACGTGTTCAAATGGAACGCTTGGTAGAAAGCAGTTGAAGGATTCCTGTGAGATCCAAGAATTGGAGATGAGGTTGAGAAAATATAGTAAATTCACTACTTTTAAAAAAAAGATGGAAGATTTTAGATTTTTAATACAGTGTAACAGCTTCAAGAGAGAAAGGGAGGGAGAGTGAGAGCCACAATAAGGTTGCTTAAAAGCATTCTGAGCCCTAGCTGGTTCAGCCTGTGGACTGAAGGGTCCTGTGTTCGATTCCAGTCAAGGTCACATCCCGGGTTGCAGGACTGATCCCCAGTAGGGGCGTGCAGGAGGCAGCTGATCAATGATTCTCTCTCATCATTGATGTTTCTATCTCTCCCTCTCCCTTCCTCTCAAATCAATAAAATTTTTTTAAAAAAGCATTCTGAAAGAAATTAAAACTGCACAAAAATCCAGCAGACCCTGACAATTCAGGATCACAGTTCTAAAAGAAAAGGGTAATAAAAAGTCAAATCAAATATTAGCTAGTGTTCAATTATGTTTGTAAAAAAATATTTAACCAGTTCATTGCCTAATCAACACTACCCTTTATCAGATACCTTCATAAATCTCTATATGTTTAGCAGTTTAATAAAGCTGTTGTGAGGTACATGTAAAATAAGTTGTACCTTCATAATACAAAATTCTTCATAGGATCTATTTGATAGGGTTTGATGATGAACGAGTCCTTTTCTAGGTTGGACTTAACAAAATTTTCACCTTCAGAGTCTATTTATTTATGTGTGGTTTCTCTCAGGTAGGGCAAAAAATGGTGCTGAATTGTATGATAGCTTTCTAACTTCTAGCATTTAAGGGGTAATAGTTTGTGCATCTTAATTACCTTCCATCTTTACTATTCCTTAGGGACACTTTCCCTAGCAGTGGTCGGCAAACTCATTAGTCAACAGAGCCAAATATCAACAATACAACAACTGAAATTTCTTTTGAGAGCCACATTTTTTAAACTTAAACTATATAGGTAGGTACATTGTTATTAACTTAATTAGGGTACTACTAAGGCTTAGGAAGAGCCACACTCAAGGGGCCAAAGAGCCGCAGTTTGCCGACCACGGCTAGGGCTATTAACTACAGAATCTTAACTGATAGGCTCATCTGGGCAAGCTCCCAGCAAGCATGATCCACCTCACATCTCAGGAACGGCTTTTCCAGAGACTAAACTTTAATTTTTATTGATTTCAGAGAAGAAGGGAGAGGAAGAGAGAGATATTGAAATATCAATGAGGAGAATCATTGATCAGCTGCCTCCTGCATGCCCCACACTGGGGATCAAGCCCACAACCCGGGCATGTGCATGACCAGGAATCAAACCGTGACCTCCTGGTTCATAGGTAGGTACTCAACCACTGAGCTACCGTGGCCTGGCAGGAGACTAAACTTTTGACAAACCTGCTCTTACAGTTCCCCCGCAGCTCAGCATATTTCTAAAGTCTCTCCCATCCCCAACCTGTACTTTAGGGAACTAACAAAAACTTGAGACATCACTTCTAAAATTCTTGATCCATGCTGTAGCAGAATAACAGCAGCATGCTAAGAATATGAGTGATTATATACTTGACACTAACTGTTCTACATTTATTAACTCAATTCTACAACAGCCCTAAGAGTAGGTGCTATTACTATTCCCATCTCACAGATAAGAAAACTGGGTCAGATAGAAGTAACTTGTCTTATGTCACAGAGTTAGTTAGGTGGCAATCTGGTCCCAGAGTTCATACTCTTAAATCACTATGCTAAATATATAGCAGAGTTAAATTTTAACCTCTCTAGGTCTGTCGCTTTATCAGTTAAATAATGCAGTGATTCATATGTAAAGACTATATAGAAAGCTCCTGGTAGATAGTCAATGCTTAATAAATGACAGCTATTATTTTGTCATAAAAATGAGGTTCAGATACAATATGACATTTCTGAGACCCTAACAATTACCTTAAGAGAGTCTCTGCAGTAGTAGTACAATAAGAAAACTATTTCCAAGCTCTGCTAGAATAGCAATCAAATATCAATGATCATCAAACAAAATAATAGAATTCCATGACTCCAAAAATTAGATTAAGACCCATTGTGTTATCTACTGAATTAAAAACACACACCACACAACCATTTTTAAAAGGCATTTAAAAAAATTTAAACGGTAGGGTACCTCTTAAGATGATCCAAAACTAGGAAAGGTAGACACACACCAGTTGCCAGAGTGTCACCAAAGCAACTATTTGATTAATTAGGAGTCTTCAGTATGTGCACTTCTTTTTGCTTGTCCTACTTCAACTCCTTTCTATTCTTTTAACCTTTTATTTTTCTCTTGACTAGGTCTAAGGCAATCAAAGGCACTGATTAGATATCAAGAAAGGATTAAGAGGCTGCTAACTACTGTTTATTTAATAGCTTGTATCCTCTCAAGATATATTTGTCAGGCCTCTTTTTTCCACTGTACTTAGAATTGGTCTGCCAAATTAAATGAAAGCCAACTGAACCAATTGAAAACTCAATTTGGCTTTTTTACAAGGCTTACCCAGGACCACGTGGGAGCAAGTATGCTATTCATACAGGTTTGTTTGGGAGACCTTCGGTTTAAAATAAACAGATTGACTTAAAAAAGGAAAGTAGTAAATACAAGAGAGTAACAAAGAGTAAACTTGGAAGTTTATTCTGCAAGTCTGAAATTTAAAATTCATTAAAGAGTATTTACAATATATTTATAAGGATAGCATTCTTTAAAAGAAATTCAGATCCTGACTTTGGAAAAACATACATGTATTTAATTTGAATAAAATTCACATGCCATGCCGAAACCGGTTTGGCTCAGTGGATAGAGTGTCGGCCTGCGGACTGAAGGGTCCCAGGTTCGATTCCGGTCAAGGGCATGTACCTGGGTTGCGGGCACATCCCCAGTGGGAGGTGTGCAGGAGGCAGCTGATCGATGTTTCTCTCTCATCGATGTTTCTAACTCTCTCTATCTCTCTCCCTTCCTCTCTGTGAAAAATCAATAAAATATATTTAAAAAAAAAAAATTCACATGCCAAATGAATTGGTTTTAAATAGTCATATGATTTAAGTTATGAAATTCCAGTATTTTTACAACATAAACTAATAATGAAATGTTCTCATAAGTCAAATGTAGAAGTGAAAAAAAGATCTTATCTGTCATTAGTCTTGGGGTGAGAAAAGAACCTGTGAAATAAAATACTATAAATCAGGGGTGGGGAATGTCTGGCTTGAGGGCTGTATAAGGCCCGAGAAATTATTTGGTCTGGCCCTGCCAAGGCATTAGGGGTGAGTTAATTAAATGTTTGGCCAAATATAGCAGGCTAATTTTTAAGGTGATAATTTTTGTATGGCCTGTGAATAATGTTATAAATATCCAAATGGCCATTGGCAAAAAAAAAAGTTCCCCACCCCTACTATAAATGAACCTAAATGTCAGAACGAATACAGTGAGGTTGCTAAAGTGTGCAGTTAACAATCACCTTCTACATATATTCAAAATGAAGAAACTATATGAAGTCATACAATCTATGTACTACAGAAAAACTCAGTATATTCCAAGGATAAAGACAGTAGTATAATATGAAATTTTGGGTTTGTGGAATATTTCAGCTGGAGTGTTACCCATTATCTGAGGGATTTTTAGCAAATTTAACAAGAATTAGTCTCAAAACATTGATTAACAGGCACAGATTAAAGGAGTCAAGTCTGTGAAACCTAGTTGACCAAGAATTTCAAAAGAGCCATTTGTAAATACAGACAGGCCTGATCATTTTCAAAACCAATGAACAAAGTATATTCTTTTCTCTCTTACTTTATATACTAAATAGTCTGTCATGTTAATTTCCAAGTACACGAAAAGTAATACATCAGAAAGGTGACTCAAATGTGACATTTGTCTACTTGCTTTACTAAGGTACTACACCTTTGTAGGGTAACTAATTATAACACAGAGAAAAAAAGGTACATATATACTATACCTCAAAACTAATCTACAAAAATTATAGAAGTTTAAAGGATGAAGTACATACATGAGCCCAGAACTCAGCAAATTTCTTCTTCTCTTATGTCAAAACTCAACTTTAGAGATCTCTAAATAGAAACCAGGGAAATAAAATAAGCAGAGGGCCACCTCCAACATTATCATCTAGGGATTTTAAATGATTAAATATATCCTTCAGGTGAAGGGTTACAATACAACAGATCAGTGGCTACAGTAGGTTTTTCCTTCCTCCTTACAGTCAGCAAAGCAACAACAACAACAACAATAATAATAATAAACTAACTCGGAATATCCAAGAGCACTGGCTTTGGAGTTAGAGGCCCGAGTCTGAATCTATGCTTTGTCACTTAATATCTATGAGACTCAAATCCTCAGAGCCTCAGTTTCTTTAATTCATAAAAAAGGGGTAGAAACACTTCCTTAGAGTTGCTTAACAGATCAAATCACATAGGGCCTAAAACAAGCTTGGTTTGTGTTTTAATATAGAGTTAGTTTCCAAGGCATGCTGTAATAAAAATACTTCTTTGGTAGACTATCTTAACATATACCAAAATATTTCATCATTATTAAGGTAATATTGAGGCAAACAAACTACTTAAGGTAAACAGAATACTTAAGCTAGAGCTAGGTATACCAAGCTATTTAGTATTTTCTAATGAATGAGAATCTTGACTACTGGGACTCAGAGCTCCCCTAGGATTTCCTTATATACAATTTTATTACAAGATTTTAATTAAAAATAGAATACTCACTGAAAAGTGTACTGCAATGGGTTCAAGATACATACTACTTTAATAATAAAAGCTTTAAGAAACATCTTCAACAGCAACCATACACTTATGATAAAAATCTCAATTTCTTACCATGACATTTTAGCCCATCACTCTGGTTCCTGTCAAATTAATCACATCATTTCCCAAATCTGACATAGTCTCACTCTTCCACACTATTATACAAACTGCTTTTCCCCTCTACTTGGAAAATCATCCCCTTCTTTTATCAGGGGCCTAATATAAATGACCCTTTTAAGATTTAGTTCAAGAGTTAGCTTCAGAAGAATGCACAGGTAATAATAGGTTGCTTCTGAGGGCAGAAACTGGGTAGCTAGAGGAGAGAGATGTCGGAGATGCTTTCAATTTATACTCTTGTACATTTTGACTTTTAAACTGTATAAATATATTTATTACCTATGCAGAGAGTAAATTAAACTGTAAGTCAGTCTAATTACTTCCTCCCCACACCAAATTGACATATGGATATCCTAAATTGTTTCTATTAGCACCTTATATTTACGAATTATTTTCAGACAGCCTGAGATCTTTAAGGACAGAATAGTCCTATTTCTGTATCCCAGTACTCAGACTCAGAGAGCACAAAGATAGTTGAATGACTGATATATCTATCATTGCTTTAAATGTCTTCTTGGGTATTCAACCTACTTACTATTTGTAAATTTCATTTTTAAAAAAATTCTCTTTTTAATTCTCACCCAAGGATATGTCTTGATTGATTTTTAGAGAGAGGAAGGGAGAGAAACATTGATGTAAGAAACAATCTATCGTGTGCCTCCGGTACACACCCTCACCAGGGGTCAATGCCCTGCCTGGGAATCGAACCCGAGACCCTTCCTTATACAGGACGACACTCCAACCAACTGAGCCACACCACCAGGGCTGTAAACGTCATTTTTTGGTCATACCTGGTAGTAGGGAAAGGGTTTGACAAGGGGAAGGCTTAAGTAGACAGCTCTATTATGAAATATGTCTAAATGTATGAACTCACACATAGGGAACTTAAAAAAACCTGACCAAGTCTCAAATTCTAATTTTACCAATGAGGAAAACTGAGAGACATTAAATGACCTGACCAAAGAAACCAGCTAAGTGGTAGAAGAGCCAAGATTACAACATAATTAGCCATACTTCTGGCCTAAAACATTATCTCCTCTTCTGATTACATCCATACCATGCAATTACACTTTCAGATCAAAACAGAAGACTCTTGGTATGATTTGTAGATGTCAGAGGTGATCTGGGAGGGCAGTTAGGACACTGAAATATTGACATTTCTATGATGTATGCTTGCCATGCATACCGACTTAATGTTATGAACAGATTGTTCACAAATTGCATAACTTATTTAATTCTCCCAAACTCTCAAAGGGGGAAACAAGAAGCTTAGAGGGCTAAATAAATAGTTCAAGGACAGATGCCTTAAGTATGAAGGAAGTTGGATTTTGTCCCAGGCATATCTGACTCCATTTTCTGTAATGGTCAGTCATATAATATGCTAATGCTATAATTAAACACACCATTGATTTTCTTTGAACAACAGCTTCCCTCTCCTTTTTGTTTTGTTTCAAAGTCTAGGTAGACCATATATATACCAAGTAAGGATTTGTTTTGGTTTATTACAAAACCATTAAGTAAAACTCAATTCAAATTCTACTTTAGAAACTAGTTAGCTTTAAACTTTGCTTTGGGTATCCCTCATTCACAAATTAAATAATCTACGTGTGTGATAACAAAGAGGGATAGCCTAAAATATTAAAAATAACATTTAAAATCCACCAACAGCATTTATAATAATCAACATATTAATCAATTTCTCTTCTATACATCAATAAACAGTCAAATTTTAGTGAAAGATTATGGGAAAGGAGGCTTTACACAACTTAACATTCAAACTTCACTTATGTGTCTTGCCTACTCTGATTAATATATATTAGCAAGGCATTTACTAATAATCTGTGTACTAGGTGACTTATTAAAATTAACTCAACGACCTGCAGAATTTTCACATAACCATCATATGTAAATGTACATATTAATGGATGAGAGTTCATTTTTTTAAAACAGATGTTAGCTTGAGTACAAAGAAAACTAAAAACTTGTATCTGATTCTGGGCATTAAATTTGAAAGGTAAGCAATCCAAGTGGCATAGGTGAAATTTAATTCACCTGACTTAGAAGTAGAAATTATACACATACCTTTAACAGGTAAAGCAGATAATCAATATACCTTTAATGTTATCAGTCAAATTTGAAGTGTATACATTAACATATATAATGAAAGTCAGGTAATGATACAAATTGGTTATTATTCCTAAATCTTTATGAAAGAGTCCCAATTTTTGTCTTAAGAATTAAGATTAAGAATATAACAAATAGGAGTGGATCCAGAAACATGGAAGCATGGAACAGAGTGTGGGGGGAAAAAGAATATAATAAATATTGAGTAATTTGGTATGTTCAAGAATTGCTGTGGAAAGACCTAAATTATAACAATTCAGGTATGCATATTCTTTGTGGATGTAGTAATTCATATTATACCATCTAATCACAAGTCCACCGGTTTAGTATTTAAAACAAACTTGAATGATTTATTCCAATTCAAGAACTGTGTTACATATACTCCTTTAATACTGTCCGTCAATTACTTAGGGTACATATTCATTCAGGCTACATTTAACCATACCTGTTTAAGCCTCTCCTCCTCATACTCAAGAGTAATGAAATTAAGAAATAAACAGTTTCTGTTCAGAAAAGGAAATACATACTGGTTAAACAATTATTAGAAGAAGGAATTAGATCATGGTTCCTCAGTAGAAACAAGTGTTCCTATTCCTTCTGAGATCACATTTCATGTCATTTCACTATATTTTCTGTCTTGGTTATCTGCAGTCA
>NW_005356635.1:4632498-4637748 GCF_000412655.1 Myotis brandtii
TTTCCCATTTTAGGAAAGAAAAGTCAAGATCCTTTTATACTTCCCTAGTAACCATTCCTCAAGAAAGAGATTCATTTTGGTTTCTTTACCATAGGTGGGGCTGCTCTTTGCTACTGGAGGGCACTAGAGAGCAGGACTGCTTTCAATCTCCTTTGGTACGGAGAAAGACTAAACACCACTCCAAATTAGCAAGTACCATATCCATAAATCCAGTACCATGTTTTACTATTTCCAAATTAGTGCTATCAAAAGATTGGTAGTAAATTTATTCTCAGGAATAAGAGAACATATATACCCCACTACCAGTACTATAAAAAATGACTTCTCATAAAAGCAATTAAGTTCAAGATACACTCCTTCCCCTGCAAGGAAAAAACAGGGGTAACTAAAATAGTTACTTTGAGTATGTCTTATCCTCACACATACAAGCCCATGTTTTCTCAAGAGTTAATCAATGTTCAGCCTATATGATTTAGTCCACACAAACTTTTAAACAATGTATGTATCACTGTGAATTAAAAAGGCCATATTCCTTCTCATACAACTCTTGGTTTTGTAATCATCAGCCTTTCTGGAAATCAGTGATAATTTCCTTAATTTTAGTCATCAACATGGCACTCTGATGAATGCATCATCAGCTCTTAGTAAATAATATGTCACTCATCACATGATTTTACACTTGGATTACAAAATCCTTGGTAAGAGTACTTCGATACTTGGATAAGTATAGATGGCATCTACTATGTGATTTAAATATCAACTGAAAAGCTGGAAGGGCAAAATTACCTCCACAATTTAATATAGATAAAGAAAAATAAGCTCTAAGTATCTACAGAGTTATAGTTCTGCCTCCTAATATACATTTACATATATATGTCTAAAACTGTACAAACAAAATTTCTATTTATAATACATACCAGGACACATCACTAACCAATTACAATTTATAATACCTTACCAGTAATAACTAACTAACTACACAAATAAAACCATGAACAAGATATAGAGATATTTGCCACTAAGGCAGGGGTGGGCAAACTTTTTGACTCAAGGGCCACAATGGGTTCTTAAACTGGACCGGAGGGCCGGAACAAAAGCATGGATGGAGTGTTTGTGTGAAGTAATATAAATTCAAAGTAAACATCATTACATAAAAGGGTACGGTCTTTTTTTTTTTAGTTTTATTCATTTCAAACGGGCCGGATCCGGCCCGCGGGCCGTAGTTTGCCCACGGCTGCACTAAGGGATCCTTACAATCATGTTTTTGTTGTTGTTGTTTTTTTTAAAATAAATATGTAGAAGTTTATTGGAAGCATATACAAACTCCGTCTGGGCAGGGGTGGCCCCAATGGGAAAAGCCTGTTCTCTCTTTCTCTCTAATAGGAAAACCAATCTAAAAAAATGTGTTTTGTGTCCCTTTGTCTCTGGTTTATATATTCTGCAGTTCTTTGTCTGAACCTGACCCTTTCTAATTGGACCCTTCCTTGATTGAAGACTTACAATCATGTTTTCAACAGTGTTTTGGTTGCAGGTGACAGTTCACAATTGCAGCCATTCATAAGAGTTCCTGGAATGTGGCCTACTACAGAGTTCACATTGGTCAGCTATCTATGGAAAATTATCTGCACTGTATTCATTTTCAAAAAAGGCCAGTAATATTCTGTACCTCCCCCATTTACCAAAAAGGAGCCTGTTAAGTGTACAGGTAGTTTAAACAAATTTTATAACTTTCACTGTAAAAATGGCTACACATTTCTCTATGATTATTTTCAACCATCATTATATCCTCCAGTTTATACAAAATCAATTTGATGCATCTCAACAAATGATCATATGCCTAATGAGAAAAGCTAAAATAATAGATTAACTTTATGGTAATAAGTAATATATGGCCAATGGGCAACGTTAACCAAGAACTTTAAGATATTTTCTTACTTTGCATAAACAAACATCAGCCCTTTTGAAGGTATGATAATATTATGATGTAATAATATAAGGTCTTTTCTGATTCGTTAAAATAAATAGTCTCAAAATGAGCCAATACGGAGAGCCTTGTATTAGTAATGGAACCAAAATGACAACAGAGTTTTCAATATATCAACCAAAATCACCTGAATCATTTTTGTTAATCTTCCATTTTCCTTCAACATTTTTTTTAACGCAAACACCTTACAAATACTTTCTTATGATTTGAAATTTGTTTCAACCTATTCATAAAATTTAAGTCATAATTACAAGACTTCTCACTCCATTTTATTTTACATTTGAATGACTGTAAATAAAATTGTATATAATCTATACAGTTTTATTAACCAGTCACCCCAATAAATTCAACACAACTTTTTAAAAACTGTATGCAGATTTTAATTTAGTAAGGCAACCCAAAATCACCATATTAAAATTACGATTGTGCTGGTACTTTATCCTCAAAAGTACTCAACTCAGTAATTTAAACATACACCTAGAAAAACTGTGTTATTTAATTTCAAGCACAGAACTTTAAAATGCCTCTTTTCCAAAGGCTTCCCATTAAAAAACACACAACTATTTCTAGTTAATGGATTTATTCCTTCACCAGGTATGTTGGTTGCAGTGACAAAATAGTCAAATGTGTAACATTACATCTTGGAAACTAGCTTGTTAAACTGAAAACCAATGAAAGACTATAACAAAAATTAGAAATGAAGATTTGATAAGCAACAGATTTTAAAAGACTGGGTTGGGGAGGGAAGTGCCATATTTAAAATAGGACTGCACACACATCAAAATTCCTACACTGGATTAACTGTTGCAATTGATAACACTGATAGAGTAGTATCTGTAGTTCAAACATTCACATGTTTAGAAATGAGATGAGATTATCAACTCTTTTAATAAGGGGAGGAGAAATAAATGCATCTTAGAGGTATACTCTAAAAATACATCCCAGAGTTTCCATTTGTCAACAGATCTCTCTGCTTCATGCCATATCATCATATTAAAGTTATGAGGAATGTAATTACATATGCTGTAAACTGAAAGAGGTGTGAAGAGAATAGAAAATACATTCTTCATTCACAGGTGTGCAGGTGTTTTGGGAGTGGGTTAGAAAACCAGTCATTATTTCTTGAAGAAATATGGGGGCAGTGTAAAACAGGTTCAGGGAGGTAAGCAAATGCTTATTTACTAACCCACCAGAAAAAAAATAGTTTCTGGCAGCTAGAAAAGGGAAGGTCACCTGTTGACTATTACCAAAGGTGAATAATTAAAACTCAATCTGCATTTTAGGTGTGTGCCCCTATGTGTGAAAATATGGGAGCAAAAGAGGGATTTTTCTGAGTGGCTTGTGGAATCAGTTTCTTTACTTGGTAGTTCCATCCACATAAAATTTCTCAATGACTAGCTAGCTGAGCTCACTTATGGACACGTGGAATTCTCTAAGAGTTCTCAAATGGAAGAAAGACTCCCCACAAGCAAGTCACCTACAAAAAAAGATGAACTTTGAATTACAAAAAGCAGAGAAGATGAATTTCAGTAAGCATTTTTCACACCAACCAACAGAAGTATATAAAATACAAGGCTAAACAGAAATGAAAAGTTAAGAATATGAAGGAACCCAGAGGAAACATAAGAAAAAGCTTTAACAGATCTCATTGTATTCTACATACCAATTATTCCATAAAAACAGCTTTGATCTTTTAACACATCTAAAATTAACCTTTCTGAAAACAAAACCTCCAGCAAATAAAGGTCTACTTGTGAAGTACCTGAAACTTTCTCTGTAGTTTTAAAATATAATTTTAAAGCTGTGACAAATCCGTTTTTAAAACTTGCGTTAGGTTAGGTATATTATGTCAAGTTTTCATGTGAATTTCCTCAAAACCATTTAAAATCCCCATTAAACAATAACCAAACATCAACTGTTGTAGGATTGATATGGCAAATACACCAATTTTCACTTAAACAATTAAAGAAGCTTCCCTTAAATAGAGGGAGCTAATTGCTGACATTTACCCCTTTACTATAAAATTACTCTAATTTCAAGAACTACAAGATTTTTACTACAGCTCATATCACCCTTTCCTATAGTACAAAGACTGATGATACACTTTTACTTTAAAAAAAAAAAGTATCTAAAGAAGTAAGTCACTGGGAAGCCTCTTGACTTTCTATTCTCTTTCATTAAAAGGCTGAACGAAGATATGATCTTCAAAGCCGGATTTGACATTTCAAGATTATCTCTCCAGCCTTTCCAGATACACTGGAGGAGATAGAGATCTTACATGGATCTTTCTGTACTAAAGGGCCTTCTGGTTTTCCAGAATGGCAAACTTCTAATTGTTTAATCTCAAAACTCACACTGACAAAAGTCTGCCATAAGTGTTCAAGTGTGATTGACATCTAAAAAAGGGACAATCCTACTAGCTACCATCTCTAAATTGAGAGGACTAAGATAAAATCCACCCTTTTGAATAAACAATGTTGCATTCCTATCCATTTTAGTACGTTTGAGCAACTGTGACAAGACTAATTCTCTCATTAGCCACCTTTACATGGGCAATCTTTAAAACTAGTTTTTTTAAGAATTGATAAATCAACTTTACTAAACACTAATTCTTATATTTAAAACTGCTAACTGCCTCAAATTGAAAAAGAACTCTTCCAAAGTTGCACCCTAAACTACGTTTGGCCAAACATTCCTATAAAATATTTTATATAAGATTTTCATACCTGTCTTCATCACCATCAACAGGAATAGCTATGCTGAATACAGAGGTGGCCAGACTGTTCATAGGTGTTAACTGAAGGGGGTTTGCCAGGGCATCGGCAACAGGAGGCTTCACAACAGGCTTATTTTCAGCAATGAGAGAAAGTGGTGGTTGAGGTAGGGGTTCTGATTTTCTTCTAGTATCGTCAACTTGTCCGACTGAAGGCTGGGTCTGAGTCTGAAACTGGCTTAGGTCAGACTGTGGTAGACTTGTTGGTGCACTGGGTGTGCCTTGCGCTAAAGGCAGCCCGACTTGCTGGATTATGCTACCGCTCCTGCTGACTGGCGCATGGCTGCTCAGCTGCTGCGACTGGACCAGGGCCGTGGGTACATGTGGCATAGTAACAGATGTGGTAGACACACTGGACACGCTTGGAGCGGGCACGGCGGCAGGCACGTTTGGAACTCCAACTCCGGGCACCATGGTGTGAGGGCCACCAGACGCGGCTGACGGCGCACCGCTGCCTCCCACCAGCGGTGGAGGCGCGGACTGGGGCTGCCCG
>NW_005356635.1:4638153-4639492 GCF_000412655.1 Myotis brandtii
TCGCTAGCGGAAGACCCTGTCCATTGGGCCCCGGAGGGACGACGCCTGGCCCGGTTCCCTGGGGCTGGATGGGCTGCGGAACTGCCGTCACTTGCTGCGGCCCGGCTGCGGCTCCCGGGAACGACGGCTTCGGAGCCAAGCTTGGAGCCACAGCCCCACCTACGGGCGGCGGCGGCTGGAGCTGCCCAACGCCAAAACTCAGTGGCGGGGCCGGAGCGGGCAGGCTCATTTTCTCCGACGGGGGTAGCTGTGACACAGCAGTCAGGGAACTGTCAGTTCCCGAGTCGGGCCCGTGTGCCCCCTGCATGGAGGCCACCACCACTACCACCGACCCTCCGGTGGCGCCCAGGCCGCTGTCTCGTTCCGCAGTCTGGTCAAAAGTACTGCTGTGCCTAATGCAATCCCCGGACCTGGTCAGGACGCTGCTGTCCGAATCCCGCTCATAGTATTCCATACACGTCCATCGACCGCGTCTATAGGGCTCCCCGCTGCCGTGGTCCAGCTTGATCACGCGAAAACGGGAACTACAAGTGGTGGGGGGCTGCGATGGAGCTGGCCCCGCAGATGAGCCCGCGGCCGGGGGGGCGCCGGGTGCCCCCGAGGAGTGGGCTGGGGTGGCAGCTGTCGCCAGAGTATTGGCCAGCGCCCCAATCACGCTCCGGGCCGAAACGGCTCCTCCTCCGTTGGCGGGAGCAGTAGCCGCGGCCGCTAGCTGCCCGTCCAGAAGGAGGTTTGGGGAGACCGTCCCGGGAGTCTCCGCATCCCCAACATTGTTGAGAGTCTCTTCGGAGGAGCTACGCTCGCAGACCTCCTCAGGGCCATAATCCGTGGCCCGAGACACGTCAAATATCTCAGAGGAGACGTCCTCAGTGCGTGACTCGTCCGGGTCGTCCAGGCTCTCGGTGTCCTCGGTGATGCTGGTGGCCACCTGGGCCGTGGTGACACTGGTGATCTGGAAGCAGCTCTTCTTCTTGGCCGGCATCTTGGACATGGTGAGGAAGGCTGGGGGGCAGAGAGGCACTGCGGCTCCTCTGCGAACTTGCTGGAAACCAGGAAGGGCAGAGCACGGGACCCCAAAGACAAAGTCCGAGTCCGCGCTGGGGTCTGAGGCCCGCCGCCGAGTCACGGGCTGATCCGGGCGCTCGTTCTGTGAGACATCCTCCTCTCCCTTTCCTTCTCTGTGTCGGTCTCCTGCTCTGCCCCCGTCTCACTTGCGCGGCAGCTGCTGCTCCTCCTTTTTCGCCTCCCGCAGCCGAGGCGCCTCAATTCAATCCCCTCAGTGGTGGCGAGAGCGCGATCCCAGGGGCGGGCCGGCGGCTTCCTCCTCCCGTCTCCGGGC
>NW_005356635.1:4640287-4648471 GCF_000412655.1 Myotis brandtii
GCGCCGCAGCCGCCGGCGTTCCTTGACGCAAGGGCGTCGCGTCATGACGTAACCGTCCCGCCCCCTCCGGTTTCCTGCAGTTTCGCGTGGAGGCTGGAGGGAGGCAGTGGGCGTGGCTAAAGGTTAAAAAAAGGGAGCGGTTTTTTATTTAAATTTTTTTAAATTTAAATTTTGCCTTGCAGGTCTTTAAGAGTAGAATAGAAGAGCCAATGACTCTTAAATTCCTAGCATAGAGAAGCTTGCAACCGCACCAATCGAATGTTTTTATGTCTGTTCCGAGACAGTGAAAGACTGGATGGAGGTCATATGCTGTGTCTAATAATGTTTAGCAAAATCTTAGTGAAACGAGGGCGATCGGAATGGGGCCTGGGGGGATTTAGCTAGGATAAAGAGGGAGACCAAATCTGGAAGTACCAAATCACTTAAAAAGTCTTTCCTGAAAGGAAATGTTATAGTCTGCGGAGTGAAATGATAAGAGAAATGGGGATGATTAACCAAGAATAGCAAGTCAGATTGAGTCAGAAAAATGATCTTTCAGCCAGAAATTGTCTCCAACAATGGCATCAGGAGATGGTTACTTGCCCAGGATGAGGTCAGTTTAAAAAAAGACTAGAGGTTACCAACATATTCCTAATTTTCCTGTATTTGCTGTGATTCCAGCATCCAAGAGTTCATTTAAAGTCCTAAGACTGTTTTCACTTTCCCCAGGAAATGAGCTTATAGGCTCCATAAATGTAGAACCTACTGCGTTAAATAGTTACAGTTCTTTCTTTTGTTGATTTTAAAATTCTTAGTTGGAGCCAGAGTATTATATGGTTTGGACTGGGTCATGAAAACCAGAACAATTCAGCAAGCACCCTTTCCTATCCCAGTACAGAGAGCAACTATGAAAGTACTGGCAAATTTATTATCTTTTAGCTACTTTCTGGCAAATGAAAATGGTAAGGCCATTTAAATTGTTTTTTAAAAATGAGAAAGGAGGCTCTTGAACTTTGACATTCTAATGCATCTTTTAGGTAAAGTTTAAGAAGTCTTGCTAGAAATCAAAATGTCATTTCTATTACAGGTTTAACAGTCATATGATCAGTTACATAAATCAGTTAGTCATTATACTCAGTTCTTTAATCTTTGAAGAACAGAAATACTTTTTAACCCAAAGGATGTTTTGATAATTAAAATTTACAGAGAATATTTTAGGTCCTTAGTGTGAATAATATACAGAAATATGTCTTATACCTTAGTAGAAACCATGTCTTCCAAACCCATCCTGAGGTCAGGATGTGAAATAAGACCACATAATATTCCTGTTTCTTAAGAGGGTGGGAGAAAAAAAGGAACAAAGTGTAACATTATGCTGCTTTTGTGGCAGATAGCTAATGGACTGTTTCATTTCTAATTCTGTAATTTCAGTAATTATTAGAGACACTTTTCATCAGTAAGTTAGATCAACTGGTTAAATCAAATATGAATTTATAAATGCTTAATGTAATTTTGTATTGATTTACCAGATTGTTAAAAGTGGTGATAAATGCATTCAGCTTTTGGAAAAATAAGTATCATTTGCCTGCTTGTCCCATTACCTTCTTATTACATAAACTTCTTGATTTCTTGTTATGGTACTTCTAAATCACAGTTTAAGGAAAAATTTTAATATGAAAGACCATTTCTCCTTGATGAACATGTAAAGGATTTATTATGAAATTAAAGTGATGACAAAGATAATTTAGAAGAGATCATCAGTTAGTGAGCTATATTTCTGGTAAGATGGGGTTAGAAATGTCAAAAGACATCTTAGCAAAAATAAGATTTATAAAGTTAAATGTTTTATTTATATGTTCAAAGATATGTGTGTGTTTAAACTAATGAAATAGTTCTCTTAAAGGTAAATTTTACAAGGGGTTTAAAGGTCCTAGTTTCTTTTATACATTTGCTCTTTAATAATTTAGAGTATTTATTGCATAAAACTCCTATGAAGAATGGTAAGAATTTTGGTTGTTGTAAATAGGTTTGAAATCCTTTTACAGAGGACAAAAAATTGTATAACTATCAAATTACAAAAAGCTATGTGGTTCTTGTTTGACCCACAAAGGATTAAAAACCTTCACATAAATAATTAAAATGATAGCAAGCAGGATTTATGTGCAGGTATGTATGCTCTGTGTGTGGAGAATTGATAGCAAATAATCATGGTAGCCTAACTCACTGGAAATGGGGAGATCCCTGGAGTCCCAAACCTCAAAACCAGGGGTCTTATGCAATTCTAGCTCCATGCCTGCACCCAGAAATCATAGGTGAAAACTTTGATTACTGCTCTAGAGTCCCCAATTTGTCCTATACCTGGTATTTCCCTCAAAGACTTAATTTGAAGCAATGTAAGTACATTTAGGAAGAATAAAATGGGTGAAGATGGGGGTGGGGGAAGGACTTAGAAACTAAGGACTTTCCATCAATGGGAAAAAAACTATTGCAGCAAGATCTTTTCATCAGTTGAGAGTACTATGCCCCCAAATTCTACTAGGTTATCTAACCACTAGAGGCCCGGTGCACGAAATTCGTTCACAGGTACGGTCCCTAGGCCTGGCCTGTGATTAGGGCCATCTTCCCCAGCTGCCTGCAGCCGGCCCCGCCCCTGCCCACTATCACCCCGTTCACCATCAGGCAATCAGAGCCTGCCTGCCAGGGAGAGGAACCGAGAGGTCAGCCATTCCTGCCCGCTCGCCAGCCCTACCCCCGCCGCAGGTCGCCCTTTGTGTGTGGGGCAACTGGTGGGGCGGGGGCCTTGGCCTAGCACCACTCGCGTACCCCGCCACCCACCTCCGGTTCCCCATTTGCCATCAGGTGATGGGAGCCTGCCAGCTGGGGAAAGGAACCGAGAGGTGGTCAGTGCGCCTCATAGTGACTGGTTGAGTGGTCGTTTTGGTTGTTCCACTGTTAGGGTCAATTTGCATATTACCCTTTTATTATATAGGATATTAGTACCAGATGGTAAATTGTTACATAGTCACAAGATCCTGGAATGTGATCTGCTGATACTCAAGAAAAACTGTTTTTAAAAATAAATGCATTAAAATAGTAATGGTATATTAATTTAAAATAGTAATGGTATATTAACCTAAACATGCTGGGATAGAGAAAAGAAAATCAGACTTTCAGTACAAATTAAGCAACTGCTTGGGTTAAGAGAAGAAAACCTTAAGAAATAATACTATCAGTCAGACAGTGACATTTATTGAGCACTCCCTGTGTGCATTAGGAATTGGTAGCCTGTATCCCAGCCAACAAGTTTTTCTGGGATTTAGACATAGATTATATTTATTTTCTATGTTTTTATCACCAAATTGTTAGAAAAATAAAAAATGAAAGACAGTTTTCAGGTCCCAAAAAGCATTTACTTGAAATAAATATGAGTTGTCTAAACAAGTAGTACTTGATTTATTACTATGATCTGGGTTCCATTTCTGGAACAATATCTTATTAATAACCCCTTGCAGTGAGACCATTGTGTAATATTATCCAAAAAGGGAAAGAAATGCAATGAAAGAAGGACTAAGGCTAATGAAATTCCATGAATGCTTTTATAAAGGAAAACATAATCTGCTTGGCGGGTGTGGTTCAATGGTTGAGTGTCAACTTATGAACCAGGAGATCGCCGGTTCTATTCCTGGTCAGGGCACATGCCCCGGTTATGGGCTCAATCCTCATTTGGGGGTGTACAGGACACAGCCCAATGTTTCTATCTTTCTATCCTTATCCTTTCCTCTCTCTCTAAAATCAATAAAATATATATACATATAACTTATTTAAAAATACTTAAAAAGTCAGTTCTTCAAAAAAGAAAACATAATCTGATTGAAATGCACAAATTTTACTTGAGAATGAAGTGTGTAAAAATTTCACATTTAAGGTAATTTCTATAAGATACTCTTCTAGAGTTTGCTATACTATGAAATAATGATGTACTTTTTAAATAGTGAAGATGTCCTTGAGTCCCAAAGTCCTTTGAAGGTCAGGCAAATCATAGCAATTTGGGGGGGAGGGGAGTGCATTTTGAACTAATCATATCTAATAAAGAGGAAATATGCTAACTGACCCTCACACCATCGCAAAAGATGGCAGCACCTACAGCCAATGAGGAGGGAATATGCTAATTGACTGCCCCACCCTCAAATATGGCAGTGCCCACAGCCACAAGATGGCGGCACCCAGTCCCCTCAGTCCCGCTGGGGCGGCAGGTGCATGGCAAGGCCGGGCCCACCCGTGTGCCTGCCTCCAGAATCCCCTAGTCCCCTCAGCCGCCCAGAGCTGGCCAAGATGCAGGCAAGCTTCGGATGGCGGCTGCCAGGATGCCCAGGGCCGCCTGAGGCTCAGGTAACCAGGGCTGGCTGAGGCTTGCGCTGCTGGCAATGGCAGCAGCAGAGGTGTGATGAGGTGTCGCCTTCCGCTGATCGCTGGGTCACCTCCTGCCCCTGAGGGCTCCCGGACTGTGAGTGGGGGCAGGCCGGGCCGAGGGACACCCCCTCCAGTGCATGAATTTTCATGCACTGGGCCTCTAGTAATAAATATAATCCTATATAATAAATAGGTAATATGCAAATTGACCGTCACTCTGCCACAAAGATGGTGGCACCCACAGCAGGGGGGGGGGTGTTGCCGTAACACAAGATGTCTGCACCCACAGCGGAGGCCGAGTTCCCGTAACTAGCCTTAACAAGCAATCAGCAGGGACTGAGGCTGCGCCCCCCCCTGTGTCCGTGGGGCTTGACAAGGGACCTCAGGCTGTGCCCCCCACCCTGGCGCCAGGCTGGGGGACCTCAGGCCATGTCCCTTACCCAGCAGGGCTTGACGGGGGACCTCAGGCTGTGACCCCCTGCCCAGCAAGTCTTGACAGGGGACATCAGGCTGCGCTCCCTGCTCCAGCGCCAGGCCAGGGGACCTCAGGCCATGCCCCCTGCCCAGCGGGGCTTGACAGGGGACCTGAGGCTGCGTCCCCCTCCCAGCCCTGGGCCGGGGGACCTTAGGCTGCACCCCCACCACATGGTCCTTGACGGGGGACCTCAAGGTGTGCCTCCTGCCCAGCAGGGCTTGACAGGGGACCTCAGGCCACACCCCCCAACCAGCAGGGCTTGACAGGGGATCTTAGGCTGCATCTCCCACCCGGCAGGGCTTGATGGGCGACCTCAAGGCATGCCCCCCCACCCCAGCACCGGGCAAGGGACCTGAGGCCAGGCGAGGCTTGACAAGGGGGGGACCAGCCGTGTCTGGATCTAGCCCAATGTGGGGGGGGGGGGCAGCCGGGTCTGGGTCTTGCGTGATTTTGAGGTGCCCGTGGGTGGGCAGGGACTTAACCCTGGGTCCCATGGTGTGCCCCAGACTCTGACAGGAGGAAGATTTTCATATACATTTTACTAATTTTCTTTCATCTCTGACACTGCTATTATAGAGAAAGGGCAAATAGCAATATTAAAATATTTCCTCTAATTAATCCCCTTTTAATGTGCACAAATTTCGTGCACCGGGCCACTAGTGTTCCATAAAAGCCTGTTTTCTTTTATTATGGAACTTAATTTTGGGTCCAAAATATTAGTTCTGTGGTTCTGAAATCTAGTTTAGTTGCTGTATGGCGACTTCAATAGAAAAATCTGTTAATGACTATATTTCTTCTTTTTTATATTACACTAGAGGCCCGATGCACGAAATTCATACAAGGGGCTCTGTCCTCACAGCCACAGCAGCTTGCCTCAGCCCTCACAGCCCCGGCTTCGTCCGGAAGGTCGTTCAGCTGACAGGTCTAATTAGCAAATTACGCTTTTATTATTATAGATGTAACCACTTGGGATAAAATTAAAGATATCTACTTTACCTAATTAGAAAACAACTTGAGATCAAGACTCCACTCCAGTTTTGCTATAAACTTGTTTTGTGACTGCTCATAAGTCTATTAATCATTCAGTTTCCCATTACTAAAAAGAAGCAACATGGTGCCGATAAGGTCTTAAACTACCAATCCCATTGAAAGAGTGCATGGGAAAAGATAACACATGTGGTAGTGTTTTGGCATCTTTGGGAGAAAAGAGTACAACTCAATGTGATACTATTGGTAATAATATTTTCAATGTCATTTGTTAGTTAAAAAAGAAAACAGTTGCTAGGTGTACATGATTTTATGAAGAAGCCATATTCTATCATAGATGAAGAAGTTATTTATAGATATTTATTAGCATATTCTTTGGTAAGGTGAGTCATCACCATCCATTTTGTCTTTCTTGTGTATATGAATTTGGTGTATTAGCAGGCATGATTTTTGTTTCTCTTTAAATGGTGGGTAATATATTTGTAATTTTAAGTTGTAACTTTAACACAAAAGAACATTGAAAGACATTGCCAATTTCTAGACTTCTGGGTCATAGTTCTTTCTGAATGTTGCTATTATCAGCTTAAAAAGATTTTATGGCCTAGCTGGTATGGCTCAGTGGTTGAGCATCAACCTATGTATGAACCAAGAGGTCATTGTGTGATTCCCAGTCAGGACACATGCCTGGGTTGCGGACTCGATCCCCAGTGTAGGGCATGCAGGAGGCAATCGATCAATGATTCTCTCTCATCATTGATGTTTCTCTCTCTCTCTTTCTCTCTCCCTGAAGTCAATAAATATATATTTTAAAAAGTTTTTATGGTACATATATACAATGGAATATTACTTGGCCACAAAAAGGAATGAAATTTGATCATTTGTGATAGCATGGATGGACACAGAATAGTGATTTTCAACCTTTTTCATCTTGTGGCACACGTAAACTAATTACTAAAATTCCGAAAAAATATATTTTTTGCCAATCTGACAAAAAATAGGTATAATTTTAGTGCTTTACCAAAATAAATAAATAAATAAATAATAGTAATTACCTACCCATTTTCCTCCAAAGTGACTTTTAAAAAATCAGGTGCTGCCCTAGCCAGTTGGCTCAGTGGTTAGAGTGTCGGCCTACAGACTGAAGGGTCTCAGGTTTGATTCCAGTCAAAGGCATGTACCTTGGTGCAGGGTGGATCCCTGGCCCCAGTTGGGACATGTGCAGGAGGCAACCAATTGATGTGTCTCTCTCACATTGATGTTTCTCTCTGTGTCTCTCCCTCCCTTCTCTCTCTAAAAATCAATGGAAAAAAAATCCTTGGGTGAGGATTAACAAACAACAACAACAAACAAACAAAAAAATCAGTTGCCTATACTTGTATGTAAGGATTTATGGTACCAAGAATTAACCAATCAGATGCAACCTTATTATGTGACATGACCAATAAGATGTTTATGGTTCAAGACAGGGCATTCACACCAGATGGCTATGGTTGTGTTGACTGTTGTCATTTTTTTATTTATTTTTATTTTTTTGGCAATCTAAAGGAAAAGAAAGAGGTCATCGCCCTGACTAAATAGTCAGGAATTGCATGTTTTAAAAATACTTTTGTCACACTGATTGAAAATTGGTGACCTAAAGGGTATTATGCTAAGTGAAATAAGCCAGAGAGAGAAAGACAAATACTATATGATATCACTTATATGTGGAATCTAAAGAACAAAATAAACGATCCAATAGAAATAGACTTACAGATACAAAGAACATACTGATGGAGGCCTGAGGGGAGGGGTATTGGGGGATGGGGTAAAAAAAGGTGAAGGGATTAAGAAGTACTAATTGGTAGTTAAAAAATAGGGGAATGTAAGGTAAAACATAGGGAATATAGTTAACAATCTATAATAATAAAAGAGTAATATGCTAATTAGACTGGACGTCCTTCTGGATGACCTTCCAGAAAAAGCCAGGGCTACAAGGGAAGCCCGGGTCCCAGGTGCCAGAGGGAAGCCAGTGCCAGCAGCCGGGGAAAGGAAGGCCTATTATTGCACAAATTTTGTGCATCGGGCCTCTAGTACTGTAATAACTGTCTCAGGCACTTGAATTAATGGAGGGAACACTTTGTAATTTGAATGTGTACCCGCTGTGCTGTACATCTGAAACTAACACAAAAAAAGGTTTAATGCAAACTGTAATTGAAAAACAAAATTTAAAAAAGGGAAAATGTATTTTAGTGTAGAAACTTGTATAAACTGATTTTAGATATGAATAATGGTCTAAGTGTTCTTTTTTGTTATATATGCATATATACATACATATACATATATATATATATATA
>NW_005356635.1:4648675-4660857 GCF_000412655.1 Myotis brandtii
CTGATGTTTGTAGGCAAATTAGCCGTACACTGCATTGTATGGGATATGGAAGCCGAAGGCCTGTTCAAACACCTTTGCTGTCTGCAGTTACCAAGATAAAACGTCTCCAATTCGCACAGGAACACAAGGATTGGACAGTCGAGCATTGGAAAAAAGTCATGTGGTCCAATGAATCACGTTTCTAGTTGCATCATGCAGATGGCAGAGTGAGAATTTGGCGGAAATAGCATGAAAGCATGTACCCCACATGCATAAGTACAACCCTTCAAGCTGGTTGGGGCATGTTTTCCTGGCATGATTTGGGCCCTTTAATTCGTGTGGAACAACGTCTGAATAGCACAACATACCTAAGTATCGTTGCTGATCAAGTTCATCCTATCATGTCGATGGCATATCCCAATGGAGGTGGCCTCTTCCAACAAGACAATGCGCCATGCCACGGTGCTCGTATTGTGCAGGAGTGGTTTCAAGAACATGAGGGAGACTTTACCTTGCTTAGGTGGCCCCCACAATCACCAGATCTCAATCCAATTGAGCATTTGTGGGATGAAGTTAAAAGAGCCATCAGGCAGCTGGTTCCACAACCATCAAATCTCACAGAACTGGACAGTGCCATTCATCAGGCATGGTGTCAGATTCCTCACATCTCCTTTCAACATCTCGTGGAGTCAATGCCAAGAAGAATCGCCGCAGTATTGAAGGCAAAAGGTGGCCCAACGAAGTACTGATGGGGTGGTTAACAATCTGGCCACTCACATTCAAATATATCCCACGTTCAAAGGCTGTTAAATCGCGTTGTTTACCCATATCTTCAGAAAAAAAAATCACTTCTACTGTCGTGGTAAACAACCTGCTTCCCTATTTATAATGGTCTGGCCCTCTAGCAACTTCAGTGTGAAATTATAGCTAATTTGCCTACAAACGTCAGGTGATCATAATAATCTGGCCACTCAGTATATATATAACTTATTTAATTTATTAGGGTAACATTGGTTAATACAATTATATAGGTTTCATGTGTACAATTCTATAATACATCATCCATATATTGTACTGTGTGTTCACCACCCCAAGTCAAATTTCTTTCCATCACCATTTATCCCCCTTGTACCCTCTTTTACCTCTCCCATCCCTCCACTCCCCTTTCCCTCTGGTAATCACCACACTGTTATCTGTGTCTATGAGGTGTTTTTTTTTTTCTTAATCCCTTCACCTTTTTCACCAGCCCCCCAACCTCCCTCCCCTCTAATAGCTGTCTGTCTGTTTTTTGTATTTATGAGTCTGTTTCTATTTTGTTTATTTATTTTGTTCATTAGATTCCACATAAAAGTGAAATCATATGGTATTTTTCTTTCTCTGACTGGATTATTTCACTTAACATAATAATTTCCAGATCCATCTATGCTGTCCCAAAAGGTAAGATTTCCTTCTTTTTTACAGCAGAGTAGTATTTCATTGTGTAAATGTATCATAGCTTTTTATGTACACTCATTTACTGATGGGCACTTTGGCTGCTTCCAAATCATGGCTATTATATTCTTTCAAATCAGTGTTTTGAGCTTCTTCTGATATATTCCCAGAACTAGAATTGCTGGATCGTAAGGCAGTTCCTTTTTTAATTTTTTGAGGAAACTACATACTGCTTTCCACAGTGACTGCACCAATCTGTATTCCCACCAATAGTGCATGCGGGTTCCCTTTTCTCCACATTCATGTCAACATTTATTGTTTGTTGATTTAGTGATGCTAGCTAGCCAATTTGACAGGTGATATCTCAATTGTGGCTTTAATTTGCATTTCTCTGATGGTTAGTGACATTGAGCATTTTTTCATATGTCTATTAGCCATTCGTACGTCCTCCTTAGAGAAGTCTATTTAGGTCCTTTGCCCATTTTTTAATTGGATTGTTTGTTTTTTTTGGTGTTGAGTTTTATATGTTCTTTATAAATTTTGGATATTAACCCCTTATCAGATGTATTATTGGTAAATATGGTTCCCCATTCAGTGGTTTGTCTTTTCATTTTGTTGATAGTTTCTTTTATTGTGCAAAAACTTTTAGTTTGATATAGGCCCATTTGTCTAGTTTTATTTTTGTTTCCCTTGCCGGAAGGTGATATATATATATAAATATTGCTATAAGAAATGTCTGAGATTTTATTGCTTATGTTTTATGGTTTCAAGTCTAACGTTTAAGTCTTTAATGCATTTCGAGTTTATTCTTGTGCATGGTGTAAGAAGGTGGTCTAATTTCATTTTTTTGCATGCATCTTTCCAATTTTCCCAGTACCATTTATTGAATAGATTATCGTTACCCTATTGTATGGTTTTGCCTCCTTTGTTGAATATTACTTGACCATGAAGGCATGGGTTTATTTCTGGGCTTTCTATTCGGTTTCATTGATCTATATGTCTTTTTATATATGCCAGCACAATTTTCTTTTGATTAGTATGGCCTTATAGTATAGTTTGATATCAGGTAGCATGATTCCTCCAACTTTGTTCTTCTTTCTCAAGATTGCTGTGACTATTTGGGTCTTTTGTGGTTGCATATATATGTTAAAATATTTGTTCTAGTTCTGTGAAATACAACATTGTTATCTTGATAGGAATTGCTTGAATATATAGATTGCTTTGGGTAGAATGGACATTTTAATGTTAATTTTTCCTATCCATGAATATGGTAAACAACCTGCTTCCCTATTTATAATGGTCTGGCCCTCTAGCAACTTCAGTGTGAAATTATATGCTTTTACTTATTTGTACCTTCTTCAATTTCTTACCATTTTCTGAGAACAGGTCTTTTACATCTTTGGTTAAATTTATTCTAGGTATTTTATTTCTTTTTTTTTTTAAATGCAATTGAAAATGGAATTGTTTTCTTAGTTTCCCTTTCTGATAGTTCATTATTGATGTATAAAAATGCAACTGGTTTCTGGATATTTATTTTATATCCCTGCTACATTACTGAATTCATTTATCAGTTCTAGTAGTTTTTTGGTGTAATCTTTAGGGTTTTCTATATACAGTATCATGTCAACTGCAAATAATGATACTTTTATTTCTTCCTTTCCAATTTGGATGTCTTTTATTTCTTCTTTTTGTTTTCTCACTGTGGCTAGAACTTCTGGTACTATGTTAAATAAGAGTGAAAGCAATATCCCTGTCTTATTTCCTATCTTAAGGGAAACTCTTTTAGTTTTTGCCCATTGAGTATGATGTTGGCTGTGGGTTTGTCATATATGGCCTTTATTACATTGAAGTATATTCCCTCTATTCCAATGTTGCTGAGAGTTTTTATCATAAATGGGTGCTAGATTTTATCAAATGCTTTTCCGTATATATTAATATGATCATGTGATTTTTATCTTTCATTTTGTATGTGGTATATAACATTTATTGATTTATAGATATTGTACCAACCTTGCATCCCTGGAATAAACCCCAACTGATTATGTTGTATGATCTTTTTTATGTATTGCTAGGTCCAGTTTGCTAACATTTTGTTGGGGATGTTAGCATCTATGTTCATCACGGATATTGGTCTATGATTTTCTTTCTTTGTAATGCCTTTATCTGATTTTGGAATTAGGATCATGCTGGCCTTGTAAAATGAACCTTTGGAGTCTTCCCTTATCTTGTATTATTTGGAATAGTTTGAGTAGGATCAGTGTTAGTTGTTTTTAGAATGTTGGATAAAATTCACCTGTAAGTCATCCTGTCTTGAATTTTGTTTGTTGGGAGTTTTTTGAGTACTGCTTCAATTTCACAAGTTGTAATCTGTCTATTCAGATTTTCTAATCCTTTCTGATACAGTTTTGGAAGATAGTATGTTTCTAGGAATATCCATTTTGTCCAGATTGTCCAATTTATTGGCATATAGTTGTTCATAATATTTTCTTACAGTCCTTTGTATTTCTGTGGAGTCAGTTATTACTCTCTTCTTCCATTTCTAATTTTCTTTGTTTTGGTCCTTTCTCTTTTTTTCTCAGTTGATAATCTATCTGAAGGTCATTCATAGGAACTAAGGGTTGAAAGGCATAGATAGAATATTGACTAACTTGTATTCCCAGTTATGTTTTAATTCCAAAATAACTAGTTCTTTTGTCACTGGAAGTAAAACACTTAGCATTTAACTTTAGAATAGTTGAAATCCTACTTTGACAGCATTCATATTCACTAAAGGCTGAATACAAGATCTATGTTTGCACAAGGATTTGCGTGTTACTTAAAATGGTTATATAATAAGCTGCTTCACTGAAAATTAATACTCTGCTTCCCCATCTGTAACATGGGATCTTTGGAGAAGAAGCTAGTTATAAATAGGGAGAAAATGCAAAATTCAGGTGAAATATTAACCTGAATAGGGTCATTCCAGTTGTGGCCATCAAAGTCCTAATGAATAATTAGAACCGCATTACTATGATATCCATATTGTGACACTAATCTATTTTTGAACCAAATTGACTATATAAAAATATATTTTCATCTTCAAATATTTAGAGTATTTTTCTATCTTCACCCTATTTTTTCTGGATTTTTATACTAATCTTTCTTTTTTGCATATTGCATATATTTATTCAAAAACTGATCTATTTCTAGATTTTTAGTTTATAAATTTTACATCCTTGCCTATTTTATAGGTATGTCATTAATACAATACTTCTCTCTAAGAAAAAAAAATCAACCTATCCCACAAAAATGCATCTTTTCAAGAAAGATAGATTATGTAGTGATGATTCATATTAGTCAAGTACTCTCCACTGAATTTCTTTAAGCTTAACTACTGTGTTTAAAATAACTTTGCTTATTACTGTTTCATTTGAAATATTTTATTTTGGTGTAAGAAAAAATGAAAAAAAATTTCAGTAACAACAAACAGCTCCAACTATCTGTGTGTTCATTCATTCAGCATATATTTAGAAAACTCCTATGTGCAGGCCTTTTTGCTAGACTTGGGGAAAATAGTTATGAACTAGACGAGAAAAGGAAAGCCCTTGTTTTAATAGGTCTTATATTTTAATAGAGGAACAGATACCAAAGAAATAAACAACTAAATGTGGTAATTTCAAATACTTATAAGTATTAAGAAGAAACAAAATAATAGTGGAAAGTAAGGGCAAGGGCACCTTAGGCATCTGGTAAGTGGACCTGAGGGGAAAGGCTCTTTGAACCAAGAGCAAGTTCGTTGATAGCCAATATTTAAGGAAGAGAGAGATGGGGACAGTGGTCCTGTGGTAGAAACTAGTGTGTGGTGGGAGGAAGCTCGGGCATCCAAGAGGAAGCAGGGCATTTAAGAGGGTATCTGGAGGGAGCAAGAGCCAGACCATATGGACCTTGTGGCCAAATAAAGGAACTTGCATTTTATTTTAAACTAGAGGCCTGTTGCACGAAGAGATTCGTGCAATAGGCCTTCCCTTCCCTTGGCTGCTGGCACTGGTTTGCCTCTGGCACCCGGGACCCAGGCCTTTGCTCTGGCCAAGGGGCCGCCCGGCTTTGCTGCTCCGGCCCCAGGGCTGTCCGGCTTCGCTCCATTGGCCCCAGGGCCCTCCAGCTTCGCTCCACCACTTGGAGCCTACGTATGCAAATTAACCGCCATCTTTGTTGATGGTTAATTTGCATATCTCTCTGATTAGCCAATGGGAGGTGTAGCGAAGGTACGGTCAATTACCATGTTTGTCTATTATTAGATTAGATGTAATGAGAAGCCAAGAGAGAATTTACATTGAAAAATAATCCTTTTTATTTTCTTTACCTCTCATAATTTAGAATTTATTGAGTATTATGTTTAGAAAGGTCTAAGAAAAACTTCTCTTACATTGTCAAAGATAAGTTTATCTTTATAGGGCTATAATATTGTATCATACCAAAATGGTAGAAATATTTAAGAATTTATATGACATTTCTTATACAGAGATTTAATAACTATGCAGCAAAACAACTAATTAAATACCTGTAAGAGAGAAATCTTTTTTCCAATGAAATCCTAAGTAACTTAAGGCAGTGATTTTGATTACTCAAGAAGAACTTGAAATGCACCACTTAAAAAACAACAAGCAACTCTGAACAACAGGTAAAAAGGGAACAATTTTGTTTAAACGTAATTAGTAGATAAGTGTGCTAGACCGCCTGATAAGGATAACTTCTAACAAGTAGAGCTAATTTTAGGGAGGCTCAAGGCTGAGCCTCATTTTTCCAATAGATAAACATATACATAGATAAATCTAGGGATGCTTTGGAGCATTCAGCAAATCATAAAAGAGCCACAGAGGAGGTAACTTTATGGAAGAGGTAGGAGGCAAGGTCAAACATTTTGTTATTGGTGGGTTGCCTTTCTTTTAGAGGGATGCACATGTTTTAGCATTGCATTTTTATTAAATATCATTCTAAAACTTTTAAATTATCTTACAACTAAATTATGATGTTTATGACCATTGATCATATATTACTTTACAATAGCACCTTGTTATGGGTTGAAAAATATTACCCAAACTTATATAGCCCACCTTATTAATAAACTTTATTTCTAGCTGATTTCTATTTTCAAAAATCAAAACTATTTTGAAAGTGAATGTTTGTTATTATTTGATGATATTTTAAAAATGGTAGAATATCCAATTTAAAAACATTAAAATTATACCTCATCTTTGAAAAAAGTTGCATGCATAGAAAAGAATTTTGGGGAAAATACATCATAATTTAATAGTGGCTATCTCTGGGTGATGAAATTATAGACTTTTTTGCCTGATTTTTAAATATTTTCCACATTTTCTGCAATAATCACATATGATTTGCATGTAAAAAAATGTACTTACATACATCACCTAAACCAAAAGTAAAGTTATAAAAATAGACAAGACTACAATTTTAGTTATATGATAGATGTCACTTCATAATTGCTTTCCAAAGATAAATTGTTCCTCAGGAATAGTATATTTTCAAATGCTATCAAAAGATAATAATTAGGAATAATTAATGCTTTTTTTAGTTGAGTTAAATTAATGCAAAGACACTTTAATTTATGAAATTAAAAAGGAATTAATTGCTTCTCAACCTTTTGGCTAAGATCAAGTATAAAAAGGAATTAATAGGACACAAAGGACAGAAAAATAATTAAGACATGAGAAGGAAAGTTGAAAAAATGGGGTATCAGGAAACTTTTGATCTGTATGTAGGCTTTGCAACATTCCAGCTAGCTATGTGTTTTTGTAGAGGTCATAATCTTTCTGGGCCTCATATCTTTATCTGTAAAATAAAGAGGTTAAGAAGACTATTTTTGGTTCTACAATTTTATGAATCTAGACTCTCAAAGGACAAATTTAGAGTCTTAGTTTTGCATAAAACAGCCAGCATACAAATTTTTTTTTGCTTCAGCTTTGGTAACCCTCACCACATTTGCTAGTTAATAACTGATTCTCCAAAGTACTCTTCTGCCTCAGTACCTTTGTACTCACTGTACTTACTGCCTATTCCCTGAAATATTCTATGCCTAATTCCTTCACCTCCTTAAAGTCTTTGCTCAAATGTCACCTTTTCATTGAGACCTACCTTGACTATACTATTTAAAACTGCAAGCCTTGTCCTGGCTGGTGTTGCTCAGTAGTTAGAGCATCAGCCATGTACTGAGGGGTTGCAGGTTCAATTCCCAGTCAAGGTCACATACCTGGGTTGCAGGTTGGATCCCTGCCCTGGTTGGGGAGGCAACCAATTAATGTGCTTATCTCACATCAATGTTTCTACCTCGCTCTCCTCTGTCCCTCCCTCTTTCCCTTCCTCCCTTCCATGCTCTCTGAAACTCAATGGAAAAAATATCCTCAGGTAAGGATTAACAAAAAATAAACCAAACAAAAATACAAGACTCTCATTCCCATTCCTTTTTCCTGATACATGTTTTTCCTATAGCACTTACTACCTTCCAATATATTGTTATTTACTTATTTTGTTTGTTGTATATCTTCCCACACTAAAATAGATTATTAGGAGGGCAAAGGCTTTCATCTGTTTTGTTCATTTTTATATTCCCAATGCCCATAATAGACCTGGCATATATTAGATTATCAATAAATATTGTATAAATAAATTTTCTATTTTTACAACATCCTACATTTTCATTCAATATTATGAAAACAAAGCAGTAAACATTCCCAAAATCATGTAACATTTGGTACAGTCCAGGAAAAGAGGAAAAAATAATTTTAATTGTTAGACGAAGATTTAAAAATTTATTGAAGCAATTTTATTCTTTGCAGACATTTCAGATAATATGAAAGCTGTATATTAGGTCATATGCAGAAGTTTTTGTAGAAAGTATCTTTAGTATTCTGAGAATATAGCACTTCGGTATTCTGTAGAAGCATAAGATTGAAATTTTGATCAAGATACACATTCCTTTGACACAAGCCATTTTTATTCATACGTAATTCATGGTGATTAAAATATTTTTATTTGGTATACTAGTCTAGTTTAAATAACATTTTTACAATAAAATTTAATAAATAGAGCTACTCTAGATAAAAAGTTCTTATTTAGTTTTTTAAAATGTAAGTCTATAGATGTGTCACTATAGTAACAAACTATTGGGAAAAAAGGCTGTACTTTGAATTCGGAGTCTAAATGCTGTGGATTAATGAATACCTTGACTAAAAATATGTCTTTTATAGACTCCTTTGGCTTTGTTTTTCATCTGTTTGGTTTGGCTGCTCTCATTTACATACTTGTTCTCATTAGGGTTTGAATTTCAGAGCTGGCCCACTCTGCAATGGGAACAAATATCTTGCCATGTGATACTAATTTTCCATTACATCCTGAAGCATTTGAATCCCAAAGGCAAAGAATTTATGGTTGGTACATGAGAGATGAAACTATCACATAAAAGAAGCCAAATATGAAAATATTTTTTTTTCTTGTGGCCAATATAGTTTCAAGAGAATGAGAACTCCGAATAATCAGCTGATGACCAAAAGTGAATCATTGTTAAAACACTGGGCTGGTTTTTTTGGCATAAAATAGCTAACGTTTCTAGTTGGTTGATAATTTTCATAGCAACCATGGCACGTCCTAAACACCTTTGAAGCAGATAATTATACTCTGAAAAGTTCTGAGAATAAAGGAGAATAATACACAAGTCTTGCTGGTATTTTGTAGCTGTGTAGAGAGCATTATGTAGTAAGTACTTAAAAAGCACTACAAGATTTTTCAAGAATTCTCCAGCTAAGTAGGAAATTGAGTAGGAGCAGGAGATTCAGAAGTACTGAAAGTCAATCACCAAATTAGAGTTTGGCTAGGATTCCAAACTTAATTGTCTTATTCTTAAATAAATAAATAAATGAGTTGTGGAAGTTATTTCAATAGCAGGGTCACTATTAATATTCATAAAAAATAACATGGCACCATATTTCCAAGGAGTTCTGTATACATCTCAACTTCTTCTTTCTCATTATGTTCCATGAGATTTTTTTGTGGTGGCAAGTATTATTTTAGTTCTGGCCAGAAAGTCCAGGGGAACAACTATTATGAATAGCAGTCAATAATTATAAGAACTCACTACAGACATGTTTATATCTCTGATCATATCTTGCATTTCTGAAACACTTTATGGTTGTCATACTTCATATAATTTGATCCTTATAACCCTATATCTGTGTGACCTTGGGCAAGTCACTCAGCCCATGGGCATGGCTTCCATTTAGTAAGCTGCATTTAATAGATGTCCTCTACAAGGTCTACAGAAATGCTTCAGAATTAATAACAGAGTAGTCCAATGCATTATGAACTCTTTAAAACAAATGTATTATTATAAATGTTAAGATATTATTATTCCTCTAACTCGGGAAATAAAATTAGAGAGCCTATGTGAGTTGACTTTAAGTATTTAACCATATTGATCCCAAGAAACACATAGAACCATGGATTAAAATGTTTATACTTAACTAGAGGCCCGGTGCATGAAAATTCATGCACTGGAGGTATGTCCCTCAGCTCGGCCTGCCCCCTCTCACAGTCCAGGAACCGTTAGGGGTGGGAGGCTATCTGGTGATCAGGGGAAGGCAATGCTCCTATCACACCTCTGTTGCTGCCAATGCCAGCAGTGCAAGCCTCGGCCGGCCCTGGGCGGCTGGGCAGCCGACATCTGAGGCTTACCTGCATCTTGGGTGTTGGCTGGGCAGCTGCCATTCAAGGCTTGCCTGTATCTCGGGCCGGCCCTGGGCGGCTGAGGGGCTGAGGGCGGGTCTGGCCGCACTGTGCACCTACTGCCCTCCTGGCTGGGCTGAAAGGACTGTGGGACTCCAGCGGCAAGTGCAAGGAGCGACCGGACCCAACTGAGGGCACCTGCCACCCCCTGGCGGGGCAGAAAGGACTGGGGGACTCCGGCGGGGCTGAGGGGACTGGGCAAAGCCATCTTGTGGCTATGAGTGCCACCATCTCTGTTCTGTTCCATTGATCTATATGTCTGTTCTTGTGCCAGTACCAGGCTCTTTTGATTATAGTGACTTTGTAATATAACTTGATATCTGGTATTGTGATTCCTCCAACTTTGTTTTCTTAAGATTGCTGCAGATATTTGGGGTCTTTTTTGGTTCCATATAAATTTTTGGAGCTGTCTTGTAATTCCTTCCCACAGATCTAACACACAGTTCTGTGAATAAAGGAAACAACATATTTATTCTATGAGGCGTTTCCAATACTTTCTCAAATATTAATTGAGCATAATGGCTTGGGTTGATTTCTGGAGTCTCTGATGTGAGAGAGAAAGCTGCTTCCTGCATGATCCCTACCAGGGATTGAGCCCACAACACAGGCATGTGCCCTGACCGGAACTGAACTGGTAACTTTTCAGTGCACGGAATGATGCCCAACCAATTGAACCACATGAGCCAGGGCAAATTATTGTTTTTTAAAAAATATATTGTTACCCAAATCCACGTGATTGCTAGATTATTTGTACTTACTAAATATTGCTAACATCAGAAATGATCATTTTAAATTATTTTATTAAAAAATTTTTTATAATAGAAATTTCAGTACTACATATAGAAATAGAAAGAATTGTATAATAATGACAATACTTACATATTCAGCTGGGTTCCTAGAAAATGGAGAAAAAAGTGAGCAGCAGGGAGAGATGGAAAAGAATGAGTGTTTAGTATGTGCCATTCAGTGTGGAAGACATTTAAATTGTATTCATTTACTCTCTACAACAACTCTATGGGGTAAGCATTATCATCTCTAGTTTGGAGATAAAGAAATTGAACCTCAAAGATGTTGAGTACTTCCTCAAGAGTTTGGATCAGAGCCATATTTGAACTGGTCTTAAATGCTCCCCAGGTCCATGTTCCCCCATTTACTCCATTTTATAATTTATGAACCACCAGATTAGATGTTCCAAAACTTGTGAATAGGAACTACTTTGTGAGTTTTTGTTTTGTCTTGAGATCTTATGGTGCTGGAAGAAGAGACCAAAAGAAAGGGGTTGAAACTCTTACAGATGAATTCAAAGAGATGGGCTGCTGAAGTAGGTTCTTGAGTGGGGAAGGAAGTGGGCAGGAGATAGTTGCTTGCCATGTGAAAGCAGGAATGAACCAGTGCAGTCTTTGGGATGCACCAAGTAATTAGGCTGGTAGTTGGAACTGTTGTTGTGGTTGGATGAGACTCTCTGGAAGACTGTCTGTGCACTTATATTAAGGAGTAGAACTTAATATGAGATAACTTTATTTTTCTAGTTCTAAAAAAACCACAGAACAATTGGAGGTATTGGTCTGCCATTCTCTTTCAAGTAAAATAAAAATGCATCTTTAGCTGGAATGTATGTGTACTTGTCTTGGAATTAGACACTCTAGGGTCAAACTATCTCTACACAGCAGACAAGCAAATTCCCAGGATACCAGGCAATGTTTTCAGCAGGCTGCTGCTGCTTCGTCCCAGAGAAGAGGAATCTTTGGTTCTAGGCCCAGCTCTGCAACTGGCAAATCATCTTACCAATTCCTAGACCCCCTTCCAGGCCTTCCGTTTTGTGATTCCCAGAGAACAGTAATCACAGCTTACCCCTTAGACCAGGGGTTCTCAACCTGTGGGTCGCAACCCCTTTGGGGGTTGAACGACCCTTTCACAGGGGTCGCCTAAGACCATCGGAAAACACATATTTAATTACATATTGTTTTTGTGATTAATCACTATGCTTTAATTAT
>NW_005356635.1:4661028-4662575 GCF_000412655.1 Myotis brandtii
GTGTGGCTCTTCCACAAAATACCGACTTCTGTGCATGGGCCACGAAGTTTCAATTGCACTGTACGTGCACGCCCGCACGTGGTATTTTGTGGAAGAGCCACACTCAAGGGGCCAAAGAACCGCATGTGGCTCGCGAGCCGCAGTTTGCTGACCACTGCGGGGAATAAAACCAGAACACATACCGTCCATGGTAAACCTCTCTGTCTGCTATTCAAATTTTAGTGTCCAAAACTTTAAAGTCCATTAATCCTGCAGACCTGCCAGGAAGCAGGTCATTGATATTTCCATACACATATGAATGTATTTTAGCATTGTTAGACAATTGTTTGTAGGCTGAAACTTTGCTGAAAGTTAATTTAAAAAGATATTTCTTACATCTCATTTTGAAATTTCAAGTAATTGACTTACTTGTATTATCTTACATTGGTGCTTTTTAAGCTCATATGATTTTGCCAAACACTCCAAAAATTATACTCTGCCCTTGGAAATTATTTTAGGGACAATTGCTTGCTATATGAAAGGGAATAAATGAAAATTTAAATGTTATAATATTTTTGTTATTGAAACATATACAGTTTAGTGATGATTACATGCTAAATGGAAATGTTTTACTGTAGTATCAGTTTATGCTTTTCTACTGCATAAGGCTCATTAGTTCACAAATGGGAGGATAATCTTGGTAAGAAAACAAAAAGACTTTTAATTGTGTGAAAATATGGATGTACCTTTTAGAGTTGCATTTGCTCAGCACACCTGTGTTGAGTTCTTGCTAACTTAACGAACACTGCCTACTTGCTGAGGTTACACAGATGAGCTCGATATGTCTCTGCCCCGGAAACTCAAAGCTAGCAGAAGATGCTTGTTGTTCGTCTGGAAAAAAAGTTTTTCTACTATATTACCTCATTTGAACCAATGAGGTGATATTATTTTCTTTATTTTACTCATGAGGAAACTGAGTCTCATAGAGGTTAAGTTATTATAATAATCAACTTGTTATTACTCGATCAGTAATTGTCCTATTGAACAAAGTCTGGGACTTTTTCTTGTCTATCCTTTTTAGTCTGTAGGCCCCAGTGCCTACCTAGCAAGGTAACTGGAACACAATAGATTCTCAATACAAATATGATGGGTTAGTAAGTATTGGATTATTAGTAAATCCAACAAATACTGGATCACAGACAAGATTAGTAGCATTAATCTTCTCACTCTTCAGGCAAGTGCTCTTTCACCATATCTTGCTGCTTCTTTAATTATATCTGTTTAAAATAGTAACAGAATGGATACTTAAGATCTTGGAAAAGAATTATGTGCTACCCAATTTTTTAAATAAGGAAAGAGATTGTTTTGAAAACCAGAAACTGAACACCCTTGCAAAAATACTCAGACCTTGAAACTCAGCTGTCAAAGTAGTCTTTTCTTTATGAAGAAACAATTGTCATATGTATCAAGCCTTCCCATTGTTTAATGGTTTGAAATATTGGCCATTAGAAGAGATGGAAGCAAGTTTGAAAGTCTAGAAGTACTTTGTATGCCATATATATATATAT
>NW_005356635.1:4662590-4683155 GCF_000412655.1 Myotis brandtii
TGATTTCAGAGAGGAAGGGAGAGGGAGAGATAGAAACATAAATGATAAGAGAGAATCATTGATTGGCTGCCTCCTGCATGCCCCCTACTAGGGATTGAGCCCACAACTCAGGCATGGAATAGAACCTGAGACCCTTCAGTCTGTAGGCCAATGCTCTATCCACTGAGCCAAACTAGTCAGGGCTAAATTGGATTTTTTAAACGATGTGCATGTACTATATAACTTTGATTAAAATAAGCGGGGAAAAAGAAGTCAAATTATATAACTACGTAAAAATATAGTTAAGAGATGACCTAATAATATCCAAATGTGGGGAAATTTGTCTTTTCTCAGGGTGATAACTAACTGCTGGTTTTTGTGAAGTCAGGATTTTGGCTCATGCTGTGTTGTGGTAAGGTTTGTTCTATAGGTGTTTCTGAATAGATGAGGCATTTTCTTTCCTGAAGATGTGTGAACTAATGATCTGTACTTAACAGGCTGGCAGGCCTCATATGAGGTTATGGGGTAAGGCCTGAGTGCATTGCCCTGGCTCCTCTTCTGGGCTCCTTATAACTCTGTGTGCCACTGGCAGAGATGAGGTGTGAAGGACAGAGCACTGGCTTTGTAGACACACAGACCTAAGGTTAAACTCCAGCTCAATCATATGTTATTTGTGTGACCTCAGAAAAGTTACCTAACTTCTCTGAACCATAATTTCCTTATCTGTAAAATGGGGCTATGTGATACTCTCCTCACAGCAGTGCTGAGCAAATAAAATTACGTTTATACAGTACTTGGCAGAAGCTCAAAAAAATATTAGTTCCTTCCCCTCACAGGTTCAGAGCAGTAATCAGTTGAATCCTATTATGATGGTGTCTATTCAACTCTAATACAATCAGGTAGAGAATTAAGATATACATTTAAATACATGCTTGTTTTACCTTTTACCTGATGCAAAACAACTAGTTCTCCCATGCTAGATGAATATGCTTTAAAAATAATTGATTTGCTCACTCTGGCCTGTTTTTCTCAGTGGTTAGCGCAGTAGCCTGCAGACCGAAGGGTCTCTGATTCGATTCCTGGTCAAAGGAACGTATCTCGGTTGCAGGATCGGTCCTGGACCCTGGTCAGGGCACAATGTCTCTCTCTCTCTCTCTCTCTCTCTTTCTCCCTCCCTCCCTCCCCTCCTCCCTCTGCCCTCCCTTACACTCTCTCTAAAAAAAAAGTCAATGGAAAAAATATCCTCGGGTAATGATAAAAAATTGATTTGTTCAAATTAAATAACTATTTTGATGTTTGGTAGACACAACCTAAAGACTTCAGAAATGCTCAAGGCATGTAGGTGATGAAATAGTTAAAACATGCTCTATCCAGCCAGTCTCCCAAGTTGCTATATAACCCCTGAGACCTTGTGGATCATGGTTTATAAACAACTATTTATAAATACAGGTATTTCCCTTAGGGTATTATTTATGTGAGGCTGTTAAAGAGCAATTTCTTTCTTTTTTGCCTTGCTAAGTATTAACTCTAGCACCTGGCTCACAAAGGCAGAGAGGTGGGAGGGTGAAGAAAAATCCACTTAGGAAAAGAAGCTGAAGAGGCCCCTTGCAAGAGAGATGAGCCTTTGAAGAAAAGCCTTTCTAGGGAACAGGAACCCTGGTCTTCCGTAGTGCAGATGCCAAGAATAAAAGATCCTGGTTGATGAAGAACAACCTGCCACTTACTCAAGTTTTGTGATTCTGCCCAAAATGGATTTCCAGATGAAAGATAGAAAAAAAAAATCTCTATGTTCCCGCCTCTCAAATCTGCTCAGATATAAATAGTTCAGTGCCTATTTTCACATTGAATTTTTTTCATTCAATAAAAATATCTTCATTTTATATATTTTTATTAAGGCAGACAGTAACCATTTTTATTTTTCCAGAATCAGCTCAGAGTAAAATAGACTTCTCACTTTCGATCTATGTGAACGAGCATTGAGTTTCTACTTAAAAAAAAAGTTTTTATTGATTTTTTAGAGAGAGAGGAAGGGAGAGGGGGAGAGAGAGACATTAATGTGAAAAAGAAAAATCAATCAGTTGCCTCCAACACACACTTCACTGAGGATCAAACCTGCAACCTGGATATGTGCCCTGGACCAGAAATCGAACAAGCAACTTTTCGGAGCAGAGGAGGATGCTTAATCCACTGAGCCACAATGGCCAGGGCTGAGTTCCTAGTTTGTATTATTCCCTTTTCTTTATCTAAAACAGAAATGAAAGTCCTTTCAATCAGCTTTTTCAAGATATTGGCAAGCCTGTATACCTATGGATTGATATTTAATTCAGAATCTATTTAGTTTGATTGTCTTTACCTGTCTGCTGATGATATTAACCATTATAATAGTTATACTTGTTCTTTGAGTTTTTCTATGTAGTCCAAGTGTTTATGGTTACTGAATATGTATAAGATAACTCTTAATACCCTTTTCATTGCTTATGTAAATTTTATATAACACACCAAACATGAAAAAAAAAAGAGACGAATGGCAAAACTTGGATCATGATAGTTCAAAGGATAGAAATGACCTGGAGTGTGTGTGTTTTTTCCTTTTACATTTTTATTCATTGATTTTAGAGAGACAGAGAAAGGGAGAGAGAGGGAGGGAGAGAAATATTGATTTGTTGTTCCACTATTTATGCATTCATTGGTGGATTCTTGTATGTGCTTCTTGTATGTGCTCTGATTTGGGATTGAACCTGCAGCCTTGGCTTATTGGGACGATGCTCTAACCAATGTAGCTACCCAGCTGGGGCCCAGAGTGTTTTTTCTTGATGAAAGCCAAAATATATGGCTTCCTTCCATTTACCTGTTCTTCCATTTTTGGGAAAAATTTGGCCTCAACTCAGATCTTATGGATATGGTATTGCCTCTAACCCAATGGTCATTAAGATGATGTCAATACTGAGACTTCTTAGGAATGAGCCTTCCTAGCCACGAGACCATACCATCTGATTAAAAGGCTGGTCACCAATGTATCTTTCAGAGTGACTTATGATCAAAAGAGGGAACTGTGGACCAAGAAAGGGGGTTCTATGGAAAGTAACCTCACAGGGTGATTTTATCATAAATTCCTAACTGGGCAGGTTATGGTGAGTAGTTATGCTCTAGGCATATAACTTTTTAGTAAAAGATTTATCTTTGACTTAAGCAAGTCCTGTCCACACCTTTGAAATAGTTAACCACCCTCAAGAATGCACATAATTGTGTTAACTGTTTTATAATCTAATCCCCGCTTTGCTTTCTCCCGCCTTTATGTATGTTCCCTCTTTAATGCTAAATGCATAAAAGAAGTTGCATAACTGTTGTTCTCCGGAGCATTTGAGATCTTGCTCCCCAGCATGTGTCATCAGTTTGGCTCAAATAAATTCATAAAGATAAAAATTATTCTAATTTTTTATCAGTTGAATTCATCAGTTCCTTGAATCGAGCACCTCACGGACTTTGGGGATACCAAATGACTGTGACAGAGTAGTCACTGGCTTGGAGGAACTCATTTTATATTTAAGGATAATAGTGAAGGGAGAGGAACCTAGATTTGGAAATGGACCATGATGATAAAATGACAATAAAAGTAGGTACAAAGGTTAAACTTGCACAAAAAACAGTAAGGCCAACCCTAGGGCTTTTCAGAAAGGTTCCCACAGATGAGGTGAAGTTTTGGCTTGGTCTCAAAAGCCTTGCAAAACAGGACATTGAGAACCTTTGTGAAGGACAGCAAAGGAACAGCATAAGGTAAGAAATCAGGTTTAGAACCAAGCAGTGTGTTGAGGCAATGGCATGAGAATCCATGTGCTAGGGTAAAGAGTACATAAGGGAAGGTGTGAGAGGTGAGAAACAAGAGGTAGAACGTCCCTTAGATAAGTAACAGGAGTGGTAGGCTCCAAAATGTATTGAGGTGAGAGAGTAGCTAGGAGTAGCCCAGGTGAGATATAGGAAGGTCCTGAAATATGATAATAAGCATGTCAAGGAGGGGATGATAAATAATTAAAATTATTTTAAAATGTAAAGTACTATGTAAAATCATAAAAATATATTTATTATTGGTATTATTATCTGTCCTAACTGGAGTCTGTTGTGGCACCCATCTTCGGTTTAATAAATATTTTGTTTGACCAATCTAATGCACTATGCCATCTACCGTAGGTATACGCTACAATCAGTCTCCTCATGACTTCTCAGAATTGATTATGAAGGCTGTTTGTGGGACAAGCTCATTTTAATATCTTTAAACATCATGAAGTAAACTTATATTGACCATTTGGCGTTCTTTAACTGTCCTGCAGAAGCCAATTAACTGCTATTAGCACAAAAGAAAATGTCAATAAATCTTTGGTGGAATTGGTAAAATGGTGAAATTTAAAGATGTGGCTAAAGATTCTGTGATTTTACAGGCTTTGACACAGCATTTTCAGCATCCAGGCTTGTGATAAAATGGAATCAAGTTTGAGTTTCTTTTAACCTTCATTTTAAGGAACCAATGATTAGATATGAAAACATTTGTAAACAGTTTAGATTTGATAGGGATTTAACAAAATACCTATGCTAAATCCATCAATGACACAGCTGAGGAAATAATTTCTGGAATAATTTTTATTGTTCTTCAGTGTTCCTCAGGCCGGAAGCCTATTGTAGTGCACATTTCCCTGCAGGATTTGGTGTGTTATTCACTGTACAGAATCTTGCTTTCCAGCTGCCTATAATTCACATTTTTGTACTTGCTTTTCCCTCCAGGATAATTTGATGAAATCAGTTCCTCAGAGATGGAAAATGTCTTTTATTTTTAAGGTCAGTTTGTTTTTGTTTTTGTTTTTTTCCAATTGAGAGGTAAACTGATTAACAGAAAAGATTTAAGTAGCTGGAATTAATTATTTTGACAGAGGAAATAACCATACTTGCAATATGAAATAGTCATTAGATAGTTTTAATAATATAATAGGATCTGTGTTTTTGGTTAAATGAAAATAAGGTCTGTCAAAATTGGAACAGTTTAAGATACAGTAAATTGGAATCTGGAATATAAAATGAAAACCTTCCTTTTTCTGAACCTCACTATTATTTTATTAGGTATGGTTTTTACTTTAAAGTTTCTTTGCATTTCTTTCTTCTTACTTCCCAGTATTCCTTATTGGAGAGTGAAACATTTTCCCCAGTCGTTTTTTTGTTTTTGTTTTTGTTTTGTTAATCCTCAACTAAGGATATTTTCCCATTGATTTTTTAGAGCAAGTGGAAGAGAGGGGAGAGACAGAAACATTGATGTGAGAGAGACAGAAACATTGTTGTGAGAGAGACAGAAACATTGATGTGAAAGAGACACATCGATTGGTTGCCTCCTGCACGAATCCCAACTAGGGCGGGGGGAATTAAGCCTGCAACTGAGGTATATGCTCTTGACTGGAATAGAACCTGGAACCCTTCAGTCCATGGGCCAACGCTCTATCCACTGAGCCAAACTGGCTAGGCCTCCCCAATCTTAAATGGGAAAGTAGTCGAATGGAATGCTTTCAAGCCACAAATAATATTCTCACGTTAAGCAATTGTGTTTTTAAATACGTATACCAGTGGTTCTTCAACCTCTCCTGTGCTTTATAATCACGTGGAGTACTTTTAAAAACAACAACAATGCAGACTCCACCCCCAGAATGACTGATTTGATTGGTATGGGGTGAGGACTGGGTGTTCACATGTCTTAAAACTTCCCCAGACTGACTCTAATGAGCAGCAGAGTTGAGACCACTGACCTCTATTGTCCTTTGTACAGTTATTCCCAGGGTCATTTTTAACATGCCAAGCTTGATTTCCCTACCACCCACTTAGGACTGCTCAGGATAACTGTGACAATCAAGTGTAGTGGTCTCAAAGGGAGGGACTCAAGATGCTTTATTAGGGTATGGGGGATGTATGAGAATGTCTGTCTCTATTTTTTATTCTCATTCTCTAACACTATCTTTGTTTAGAATACTTTATGGTGCACATACTGTCTTATATAATAAAAGGCTAATGTGCAAATTGACCAAATGGTGGAATAACTGGTTGCTATGACGCACTCTGACCACCAGGGGGCAGATGCTCAACTCAGGACCTGCCCCCTGGTTGTCAGTGCACTCCCACAGGGGGAGCATTGCTCAGCCAGAAGCTGGGCTCATGGCTGGCGAGCACAGTGGCTGTGGCAGGAGCTTCTCCCGCCTCCACGACAGTGCTAAGGACCCCTCGGGGGATGTCTGACTGCCGGCTTAGGCTCGCTCCCTAGTCAGCAGTTGGACATCCCGGAGGGGTCTCGGACTGCGAGATGGTGCAGGTCAGGCTGAGGGGACTCCCCACCTCCAACAGTGCACGAATGTCGTGTACTGGGCCTTTAGTATTATTATAATAGCACTCCCTTTTTTTTCAGATGAGGATACACCATTAAAATGTTCACAACCTTTGAGATAGGCAGAACATAGAACATACTTTTCCCATCACCTAGATCTCAATTCTTGCTGTCACCAAAGGCAGCTCAAATGTTGGATTTTGTGCCAACTGATAGCTGCAGTCTTCTAGAGCTATGTATGGAGCCATAAGATGTTTGTTCTTCACTCTGAAGCCCCAGAAGGAGCAGTATTATATGAGAAGCTGTAGAATATAGATTCCCTTGCTGGACCTCTGCCCTTCCCCGAGTTTCTGATACAGGTCCCTGTCCTGGCCCCTGCTTGCAGTAACATTTTCTCTCACCCTCTAAGCTACTCTCAAAGCACAAGCACTTTTGGGTACAGCAATGGGAGAAGCTTTAATGTGAAAATTTCTCCAAAATATCTTCTGATATTGAGGAATATAATAATATATAATAACTTTTAAATACAATAATGATATGATTATTTAAAAAGATAAAAGAAATTCTTATTTTAAAAAGAATCTATACTGTAATATTTATGAATGGAATGAAACAGTATATAGAATATGTTTAAACTAATATGAAACTATATTTAACCACAATAATTTAAAGACACTAATATGAGAGGGGGGAAATGGATAGAGGTTGGATGATACATAACTAACTGGGCTTTGACAATTATTGATTCAGTATAATGGGTACATGAAAGTCATTACTATGTCCTGCTTGCTTTTTTGTATGTTCAATTTTCTATAATAAAAAGTTATTTTTTTAAATCTTTTGGATCATTTGTGGCTAATTTACTTACAAAGAAAGCCCTCAGATCAATATAAGGTTATCCCAAACCACAGCTCTTGGGCCTGAACAGTTTCAGATGTGGGCCTCAATTGTGTACTGCAGTGAATTCTGCTCCTTCTGGGGCTATTTTCCTCATTCCCTCTATCCTTACCCACTTCCCCTCCCATGTCTGTCATCTGTCTCTCAACCTACTGACCATCACTTTATCACAGTTAGTATCCCTTCTTCTATCTTGTCTCTTTCATCTGCCTACATAGTTTTCCTATCAAATCATTTTGTTCTCTGCTTCACCCTCAGACATCAAATACTCAAACCTTGCAGTGCCCTGAGGCCGTTTTCTTACCCCAACCTGGTTTAGCAGGATGGCTAGGCCAGACACAGTCCTCCTTTGCTGTGTTGTGTTGTGGGGCTGGTGTGTCAACAGGGCCAAGAGAGCAGCTTCCTTCACTGATTCTTGAGCTCTTGGTTCTGGCCTGGAGTCTCACCTGCATGAGGGGATTTTAGACTTTTGCAGATTTGGGGAGGTGACCTTTCTGCTCCCTCGGCTAGGCCCAGTGTCCTTGTCTCTGTGAAATGGAAAGTCTAGCTGCAGGTTTCAGAGTTTCTGTTGGGAGAATGTCTAGGATGCCTGTTAATTTTCCTGAGTTTTTTTTTTTTTTTTTTTTATCTTTTTAAATATATGAGTTGCCCCGAAAGTCCCTAAAGCATTTATCTTCATAGTTGTAATTAATCCCTCATATTTGGAGAATTTCTGGGTTTTCAAATAACTTGCATACATGTAAGCTCATTTGTATCATCATTTATTGTTCCTCTGTAACATGCACAGCACCTGCTTTGCACATTCTATGACTATAGGTGAGAAGGACCCTTCTCTACCCCTCCAGTGTCTTGTTTTTTTCCTAACAATTTTCTGGTCCCCCAGCATGGCTATTAGATATTACATCACCACTTCCCTTTGCCCTACTGCTCTGTAACCTACCATGTGAAATGCATTAGTCACTGTGAACAAGCTAGCATCACAGTGTTGGCAGCTGCCTTCGTTTTGACCTATAGCTGGGCCTGGGTTGGGGAACTGAGGGGGAGGTGCTCAAGCAGGGATGGAGAGAAGAAACTGATTGCTAGGTATTGTTCACTTTCTCTTCTCTGCACTTCCAATTTTAGAGTGACTAGAGGCAAATCTCCCTCTGTAAGTGAGGGCTCCACTTCAACTTGTGTTTCAAGGACAGTAGGAGAACTAAGCTTAGGACCTTCTAGCCCCACCTGCACCCCCAGGACTGAGACCAAATAAAGAAAGGAAGGAAAAAGAGGAGGCATCAGGGTAGTGCAAGGCAGTCCTAGGAAGAGGGGTAAGAAGGAGAGAGGTGAGAGAAGAGATAAGCAAAGAGTGAGAGGAGGAGGAAAACATTTACTCTTTCATCTATTTCTTATGTTAGAAGAATGCTGGATTATCCTGTGCCTTACTTCATTCAAATTCATTCACAGACTTCTGATGAGATATTTAAAATGTCCAAATGATAGGTAAGCTATTGATATGCTAGGATTTTATGGGTTAAATGAGGCAATTTTTCAGATATGTACTAAGCAAGAAGTACCTGAAGAAATAGTCATTTGTTGACCATAGTTATCCAAGTTTACTTCACAGCTCTTCAATAATATATTTCATGTAATATGTATTTCACACCAGGTTGATGTTTTGACTCAATTTTCCAGGCCATTGAAGGTAATTGCTTGAAGCTCTTTCTTTTGCCTATACAGACAAGGCCTATGTGTTGATACATTTGATTTATTCTTTTTGCATAAATCCTGGCAGGACCATATAGATGACATTTATCTTTCTTATTGCAATGGTGATACATTCACTTACAGAAATCCAGGAAACACAGAAAAAGTACAAAAGATAAAAATAAAAGGGCTGACCCTCAGAGAAAACTGCTATTAATATTTGGTAGGTATCCATTCCAGACAGCCTTCTATATACACTTCCATTTCTCCCTTTCTCTCTCCAATAGGAATCATGGTGTTCCACTCTGCACCCTTCCTTGTATTTAACACCATAGACTTGTTCCTATGGATACAACATTTTTAAAGTATAAATTTGATTGCAGTATAACATATGGAAAATTGTACAAATTGTAAATGTGCAGCTTAATGACTCTTCACACATTGAACATACCCATGTAACCAATGGAACACAATAGATACCCCAGAACAGAATATGCCAGCACCCTAAAGCCTCCCTCACCCCCTTCCAGGTACTATGTTCCATAGATCCTGACTTTTAAAGCATGGATTCCACCTGTTTTGAACTTTCTATTAAAGGTATATTTATAAAACAAATGATATATTATAAAATATTTATAAAAACTATAGTTGTAAGGTGGTGTTCTATGTTTTTTTTTTCTAGTTTCTCTCATCATGCATACACCCTGATTTACTTTAACCATTCTATTTCTGATGAACATCATTTGTGTTGTTTGCCCGTCCTGAGCTATGACGAATAGTGCTGCTATGAACATCATTGAACATATCTGCTGGTGGACATATGCACTTCTTTCTCTCATAGAAAATGGACTGTTGTGTTATATTGTAGGCATGGATTTAGTTTTACTAGATAATGCCACGCAGTTGTCCCTAAGCGGCTCACTAATTTCTTTTTTTTTATTTTTATTTTTTGAAAAAATGTTCATAATATTATTTCTATTTATTTTTTAAAATATATTTTATTGATTCTTTACAGGGAAGGGAGAGATAGAAACATCAATAATGAGAGTCATTGATTGGCTGCCTCCTGCACACTCCACATTGGGGGTCCCTGCAACCAGAATCGAACCTGGGACCTTTCAGTCTGCAGGCCGACGCTCTATCCACTGAGCCAAACCAGTTAGGGCGCGGCTTACCAATTTCACCAGTAATGTATAAGAAGGCAACTGTTCCACATTCTTTCCAACACTTGGTACTTTCAATTAAAAAGGCAGGCCATTGAAGGTAGCTGCTTTTAACTCTTCTTTACCTGCACAAATAAGGCCCATATATTTATTCTTTGTTTGTGTGTGTTTACTTTTTAAAAAATTTATCTTGATTGTTGAAAGTTACAGATATCGCTTTGTTTTTGTTGTTGTTGCTTTCTCCCCCACTCCCCAGTAACTCCCTCATCCCCTCAACTGCACTTCCCAAGCCTTTGCCACACTATTGTCTGTGTCCATTGTCTATGCATATATACATACTAGAGGCCTGGTGCATGAAATTTGTGCACTGGGAGGGGGGGTGTCCCTCAGCCCAGCCTGCACCCTCTCCAATCTGGGACCCCTCCGGAGATGTCCGACTGCTGGTTTAGGCCCAAACCCTGTGGATCGGACATTCCTCTCACAATCCAGGACTGCTGGCTCCAACCGCTCACCTGCCTGCCTGCCTGATTGCCCCTAACCACTCCCCTGCCAGCCTGATTGCCCCCAACTGCCCTCCCCTGCAGGCCTGGTCGCCCACAACTGCCCTCCCCTGCTGACCATCTTGTGGTGGCCATCTTGTGACCACATGGGGCGGCCATTTTGTATCCACATGGAGGCGGCCATCTTATGCGAGGGAGTGACGGTCAATTTACTTATTACCTCTTTATTATATAGGATAACTTCACTGGCTAATCTCTTTGCACCCACACCCTCCATGCCAACCTTCCCTCTGAAATTCATCAGTCTGTCCATGGTTCTCTGTCTCTGGATCTATTTTGTTTATTTTGTTCATTAGATTCCACATATGAGTGAGATCATGTGATACTTGTCTTTCTCTGACTGGCTTATTTTGCTCAGCATAATACTCTCCAGGTCCCTTTATACTGTCTCAAATGGTAAGAGATCTTTCTTTTTACTGCTGCATAGTATTCCATTGTGTAAATGTAGTAGTTTTTTTTTATCCACTCATCTAATGTTGAGCACTTGGGCTGTTTCCACATCTTAACTATTGTAAATTGTGCTGCTATGAACATAGGGGTACATATATTCTTTCTGATAGGTATTTCGGGTTTCTTAGGATATATTCCTAGAAATGGGATCACTGGGACAAATGGAAGTTCCATTTTTATTTTCTTAAGGAAATTCCATACTGTTTTCTATAGTGGCCACACCAGTCTGCATTCCCACCAGCAGTGTACTAGGGTCCCCTTTTCTCCACATCCTCACCAGTACTTGTTGTTTATTGATCTGTTGATGATAGCCATTCTGACATGTGTGAGGTGATATCTCATTGTCATTTTAATTTGCATGTCTCGAATGATTAGTGATTTTGAACATTTTTTATGTCTCTTGGCCCTATGTATGTCCACTTTGGAGAAATGTCTACTTAGATCCTTTGCCCATTTTTTAATTGAATTTTTTGTCTTTCTTTTGTTAAGTTGTATAAGTTCCTTATATATTTTGGAAAGTAACCCCTTATTGGATGTATCATTGGCAAATATGTTCTCCCCCACAATGGGCTCTCTTTTCACTTTGTTGGTGGTTTCTTTTGCTGTACAGAACCTTTTTATTTTGATGTAATCTCATTTGTTTATTTTCTCCTGAGTTTTCTTTGCCATGGGAGATGTATTGGTAAACATATTACTATGAGAGATGTCTGAGATTTTGCTGCCTATGATTTCTTCTAAGATTTTTATGGTTTCATAATTTACATTTAGGTCTTTTATCCATTTGAGTTTATTCTTGTGTATGGTGTAAGTTGGTGGTCTAGTTTCATTTTTCTTTTTTTGCATGTACCTGTCCAGTTTTCCAAACACCATTTATTGAAGAGACTGTCTTGACTCCATTGTATGCTCTTGCCTCCTTTCTCAAATATTAATTGAGCATAATGACTTGGGTTGATTTCTGGGATCTCTGGTCTATTCTATTGATCTACATGCCTTTTCTTGTGCCAGTACCAGGCTGTTTTGATTACAGTGGCTTTGTAATTTAACTTGGTATATAGTATTGTGATTCCTCCAACTTTATTCTTCTGAAGATTTCTGTGCATATTCGGGGTCTTTTTGGTTCCATATAAATTTTTGGCGTGTTTATTCTAGCTCTGTGAAATATGCCATTGGTAATTTAATAGGAATTGCACTGAATCTATAGATTGCTTTGAGTAGTATGGATATTTTAATCATGTTAATTCTACCAAGCCATGAACACAGTATTTTCTTCCACTTGTTTATATCTTACTCTATCTCTTTTTTTTCAACATCCTGCCATTTTCCAAGTACAGGTCCTTGGATAAGTTTATTTCTAAGTATCTTAATTTTTTGTTGTTGTTGCAGTGGTAGATGGGATTGTTTTTTTAGTTTCTCTTTCTGAGAATTCATTATTGGTATATAAAAATGCCATGGATTTCTGGGTGTTAATTTTGTATCCCTCTATGTTGCTGAATTCATTTATTAAATCTAGTAGTTTTTTGGTGGAGTCTTTAGGGTTTTCTATGTACAGGCAGTCCTCGGGTTATGTTGGACTCGACATACGTCATTTCATGGTTACGTCACTATCTCCCATTTACAGTATTTATAAAAAAAAGTTCCATCATTTCAACATATGTACATATGTGCTTTATGTTTTTTATTATTTATTTACCACAAATAAAGGTCGGGAATTGTCTTTCTTTTAAATTTTTTTTACTCTTTCACTTCATTACTGCTGTGTATGTGCTCCATGTGAGTGATGTAGGTGCTTATGTAGGTGGGTTCCGACTTACAGTGAAAATCTCGTTACGTCATGCCATAGGAACGGATCTCCGACATAACCCGAGGATCTACTGTACAATATCACATCATTTGTGAATAATGATAGTTTTACTTTTTCCTTTCCAATTTGGATGCCTTTTATTCTTCTTCTTGTCTGATCACTGAGGCTAGTACTTCCAGTGCTATCTACGTATAATAATAAAAGCATAATATGCTAATTAGACCAGATAGCCAAACAACTTCCAGACGTCATTCCAGACAAAGCTACTGTGGCGGGGGCTGAGGCAGAGGCAGTTAGGGGCGATTAGGCAGGCAGGTGAGCAATTAGGGGTGATCAGGCAGGCAGGCGAGCAGTTAGGGGCAATCAGGCAGGCAGGCAGAGGGGTTGGGGTGATCAGGCAGGCAGGCAGAGGGGAGGGGCAATCAGACAGGCATGCAGAGTGGTTAAGGGCGATCAGGTAGACAGGTGAGTGGTTAGAGGCGATCAGGCAGACAGGTGAGTGGTTAGAGGTGATCAGGCAGGCAGGCGAGTGGTTAGGGGCAATTAGGCAGTCAGGCAGAGGGGTTAGGGATGATCAGGCAGGCAGACGGAGATGTTAGGGGCAATCAGGCAGGCAGGTAGAGGCAGTTAGGAGTGATCAGGCAGGCAAGTGGTTAGGGACTATCAGGCAGGCAGGGGTGATAAGGCAGGCAAGCAGAGTGGTTAGGGGCTATCAGGCAGGCAGGCAGAGGCAGTTAGAAGTGATCAGGCAGGCAGGCGAGCAGTTAGGGGTGATCAGGCAGGCAGGCAAGCGGTTAGGGACGATCAGGCAGGCATGCAGAGTGGTTAGAGGCCATCAGGCAGGCAGGCAGATGAGCGGTAACGAGCCAGCAGTCCCGGATTGTGAGGGTGCAAGTTGGGCTGAGGGACCTCCCTGCCACCCCCGTGCACTAATTTCATGCACTGAGCCTCTAGTGTTGAATAATAGTGGTGAAAGTGGACATCCTTGTCTTCTTTTCTTAGGGGAAATGGTTTTAGTTTTTGCCCAATGAGTATGATGTTGTCTGTAAGTTTGTCATATATGGCCTTTATTATGTTGCAGTATGATCCCCCTATTCCCACTTTGCTGAGAGTTTTTATCAAAAAAGGTGTTGGATTTTGTCAAATGCTTTTTCTGGGTAAATTGATATGATTATGTGATTTTTGTCTTCTAATTTGTTTATGTGATGTATCACATTCATTGTTTTGTGATTATTGTACCAGCCTTGTATCCATGGAATAAATCCCACTTGGTCACGATGTATGATCTTTTTAAATGTATTGCTGGATGTGATTTGCTAATATTTTGTTGAGGATTTTAGCATCTATGTTCATCAGGGATAGTGGCCTGTAATCCTCTTTCTTTGTAGTGTCTTTATTTCATTTTGGAATTAGGGAAATGCTAGCCTTGTAAAAGGAGGCTGGAAGTGTTCCTTCCCCTTGGTCTTTTTGGAATAGTTTGAGGAGGATAGGCATTAGTTCTTCTTTGAAGGTTTGGTAAAACTCCCCTGTGAAGTCATCCAGACCAGGGTTTCATTTGCTGGGAGGTTTTTGTTTTGATTACTGCTTCAATTTCATCACTGGTTATTTATGGCCTATTCAAATTTTCTGATTTTTCCTGATTGAATTTTGGAAGATTGTATTTTTCTAGGAATATTCATTTCATCCAGGTTGTCCAGCTTGGAATATAGTTGTCCATAGTATTTTTTTTTTTTAATGATTCTTTGTATTTCTGTGGGGTCAGTTGTTACTTTGCCTCTTTTGTTTCTGATTTTGTTTATTTGGATCCTCTCTCTTTGTTTCTTGATAAGTCTGGTTAAAGGTTCATCAATTTTGTTTATCTTTTCAAAGAACCAGCCCTTGGTTTTGTTGATCGTTTTTTTTTTTTTTTTTTTTTTTTTTGTTTTTTTTTTGTTTTTTTTTTTTAGTCTGGAGGTCATTTATTTCGCCTCTAATCTTTATTACTTCCTTCATTCTACTTACTCTGGGATTTTCTTGTTGCTCTCTTTCTAATTCTTTAGGTTTTAGGTTTAGATAGTTTATTAGAAGTTTTTCTTGTTTTTTGAGGTAGGTCTGTAGCACTATGAACTTCCCTCTCAGGACGCTTTCACTGTGTTCCATTGGTTTTGGATTGTTGTGTGTTCATTTTCATTTGTTTCCCAGATGTTTCTTATTTCTTCTTTGATCTCTTTGGTAACCCATTCATTGTATAATAACATGGTATTTAGCCTCCATGTGTTTGAATGTTTCTGAGTGTATTTATTGTAGTTGATTTCTAGCTTCATGCCATTCTGATCTGAGGAGATGCTTAATATGATTTAAATCTTCTTGAACTTGTAGAGACTTAGTTTGTGTCCTAACATGTGGTCTATGTTTGAAAATGTCCCATGTGTACTTGAGGGTGAAATGTTCTGTAAATGTCAATTAATTCCATCTGATCTAGTGTGTTGTTTAGGATCACTGTTTCCTTGTTGAGTTTTTTTTTACCTAGAAGATTTATCCAGTGGTAACTGTGGGGTGTTAAGTCCCCTACTATTATTGTATTGCTGTCCATCTCTCCTTTAAATCCTCCAGAAGTTGTTTTATATTTTTGGATGCTTTTGTATCACATGCATATATGTTTACCAGAGTTATATTCTCTTGTTGTATCAATCCCTTTAGTATTAAGAAGTGGCCTTAATTGTCTCTTGTTATAGCCTTCTCTTTAAAGTCAATTTTGTCAGATATGAGTATTGCTACCCTAGGTTTCTTTTTTCATTTCCTTTTTCCTGGAAAATTTTTTCCCATCCCTTCACTTTCATCCTGTGTGAGTTTTTTGTTCTGAGATGGGTCTCTTGTAGATAGCATATATATGGTTCATGTTTTCTTATCTGTTCAGCTACCCTATGTATTTTGATTGGAGCATTTAAGCCATTTATATTTAAGGTTATTGAAAGGTACTTATTTATTGCCATTCTTACTCTTTATACCAATGTTCTTCTCTTTTCTCTATTTCTTCTTACATCAGTTCCTTTAGCATTTCTTGTAGTGCTTGTTTGGTGGTAATAAATTCTTTTAGGTCCCCCCCCCCCGTTTTTTTTTCTGTGAAACTCTTTATTTTGCCTTGGATTTTGAATGATAGCCTTGCTGAATAGAGTAGTCCTGGGTTCAGTCCATTGGTTTTTATTACTTTGTGTACTTCATGCCACTCCCTTCTGGCCTAAAGTGTTTCTATTGTGAAATTAGCTGACAATCTAATGGGATTTTTTTTCTTTACCTGTCCTGTGGGTGCTGGGAGTGACTAGCTCCTTTCAGGAAAAATGGCTGTTTCTGTTTGCATGCATACCAACGACCAAATGCAGGATTCCTGGGTACTGCTTTTCCACATCTCCCTGCACTGCTTCCCACCCTGGCCTCTCTTTAGGCACCTCAAGTCTGCTCTGACCTCCCTTCACCAAAGCCTTAGGTGAGTAGCTGCAAATGAAAACTCCTGTGCTCTGGGTTTACAGAAAAAAACAACACCCAAAAACCGAACCTGTGGCTTTCTCTCCAACTGGCTCCAGACTCCGCTGTAGCCAGTAGCCCTGCCGCCTTTGACAGCTGGATGTTATGTGGGCTGCGGGTCTCGGCTCTGGTGCTCCAGGCTCTGAAGCCCAGCCTGGGTTCCGGGTTTCTATCTTCTGAGGGAACAGCCCCTTTTGTAGTCCAGCACTCCCTCTTCCCTCTTGGCCTGCTGGCCTGCCACCCCCGGGAGCTGGGTCAGCCCCTCTCATGACCTTGCCCTTCCTACTGACTTCTAGGTGTTTTCTGTCCTTCCTTGATGTAAGTGTCCTCCTCAGCTGGACCTCAGTTGGTAATTCCAGATGAATGATCTCCACTTTAGTTGTATTTCCAGTCTGGCCCTGGGAGGAGGATTATTTGGTTCCTTTCTCTTTGTTTCTTGATAAGTCTGGTTAAAGGTTCATCAATTTTGTTTATCTTTTCAAAGAACCAGCCCTTGGTTTTGTTGATCATTTTTTTTTAGTTTTTTTTTTTTTTAGTCTGGAGGTCATTTATTTCACCTCTAATCTTTATTACTTCCTTCATTCTACTTACTCTGGGATTTTCTTGTTGCCTATTTGGCCACCATTTTCCCCTCTCCTGGTTCTCCATATATCTATTCTTTTTGTATAAATTCTACAGGAGCATACAGATACTTTTTTTTTTTTTTATTAACATGGTGATATGTTCACATAAAGAAATCCAAGAAAATTTTGGTCATTTGGTTGGGGGGTAGTGGTATATTGTGGTTTCAATTTTCATTTCATATGTTTATTGGCCATTTGAATATCCTGTTTTGTCAAATGATTGTTCAAGTCATTTGCCTATTTTTCTTATTTTATATTGACTTGTAGGAGTTCTTTGTATCTTTGGATGAGTCCTTTGTCAGATATATAGTATAAATATATGCTTCTACTCCATGGCTTGCCCTTCACTATTAATGCTAACTTTTCATGGAATAGAAGTTTAGTTTTGATTTAACCCAATTTATCCATATTTTCTTTTATGGTTAGTGCTTTCTGTGTCCTGGTTGAAAAATTTTGGCTTATTTTAAGGTCGTGAAGATATTCCCTTATGTTTTCTTCTAAAAGTCATATATTTTATCTCTCACATTTAGATTTATAATGTACTAGTGGCCCGGTGCACGAAATTTGTGCACATTAAAAGGGGATTAATTAGAGGAAATATTTTAATATTGCTATTTGCTCTTTCTCTATAATAGAAGTGTCAGAGATGAAATAAAATTAATAAAATATATCTGAAAATCTTCCTCCCGTCAGAGTCTGGGGCATGCTGCAGGACCCAGAGTCAAGTCCCCACCCACCCGTGGCACCTCAAAATCACATGAGACCCAGACTCAGCCAGCCCCACCCCCATTGGGCGAGATCCAGACCTGGCCGGCTCCACCCTTGTCAAGCCCCACTGGGTTGGGGGAGGCACAGCCTCAGGTCCCCCAGCGCACCCTCAGGTCCCCTGGCCCAGTGCCGGGGCAGAGGGCATGACCTGAGGTCCTTCGGCCTGGCGCCAGCACGGGTGGCACAACCTGAGGTCCCTCTGCCAGGCACTGGGGTGAGGGGCACCTTGAAGTCCCCCATCAAGCTCTACAGGGCATGGGGCATGGATGAGGTCCCCCGTGAAACCCCACTGGATGGGGGATGCGGCCTGAGGTCCTCTGGCCTGGTGCCGGGATGGGGGGCATGGCCTGTGGTCCCCCAGCCCAGGCCAGGGCAGCGGGCATACCTTGAGGTCCCCCGTCAAGCCCCACTAGGTGGGGGGTATGGTCTGAGATCCCCCATCAAACCCCAACCTCAGGGCCCCCGTCAAGCCCTGCCTGGTTGGGGGCGCAGCCTCAGGTCCCCTCGCACCGGGGTTGGGGGCGTGGCCTGAGGTCCCCTGGCCCAGGGGGGTACGCACCTTGAGGTCCCCCATCAAGCCCTGCCCAGTAGGGGGTGTGGCCAGAGGTCCCCCATCGAGCCCCGCTGGGCGGGGGGGCATGGCCTGAAGTCCTCTGCCCCAGTCCAGTGCCATGCAGCCTCAGGTCCCTGCTGATTGCTTGTTAAGGCTCATTATGGGAACTCGGCCTCTGGTGTGTGTGTAGCCATCTTGTGTTATGGAAACCCTGCCTCTGCTGTGGGCGCCACCATCTTTGTGATGGAGTGATGGTCAATTTGTATATTCCCTCTTTATTAGATAAGATATCTAAGGTTGATTTTTATGTTACAGCCTGATTTTTTCATATATGTACTTAATTAACACCGTATCATTTATCAACAAGACCATTCTCTCCTCACACAACGTGAAATTTTATAAGTATGTCATCATATAGATGTGCCATTTAATCAATTGAGAAAGCATTTTAATTGAGAATTTTGTATATTCCTCCTGATTGACTTCCAAAACAAAATTACTGGAATGAGTGCTAACATACTTTATTCTATAAAGAATAAATATTGAAATGGCTGGGGAGAGGTCAATGGGGGGGAAAGGAGACATATGTAATACTTTAAACAATAAAGCATTAAAATATAAAAGAATAAATATTGAGATTCTAGAAACAGCCAAGCATTTGTTAAAATATGATAAAAATTCTTAGTTATAACTATGAATTGACTGCTACAAGGTAAAATAAAAGGTAGACTTTAAAAAGTGAATTTTGACTGGAGACTTGTATTCATCAGTACTTTGGGGGGCTTGGGTTAATTCTAGTTAACAGTGATGCTGTTCTTATTTTACTAGATGCACATTAATCAGCTGAATAATTAAGTTACTTTTTAAAATTTTGAAGGCCAATTTGGTGGGTGTAACAAATGATTTGATATGTACCAAAGTCAATTTGGTTTGAGAATGAATTTGTTATTACATCACTAGCATTCATTTTCTCAGTGACTTGTTTTGAGGTCACTTTATTGAGATAACATAATTTTATTTTAGTTATTTGTTTTTTCTTAATCCTCACCTGAGGATATTTTTTTCCCCATTGATTTTAAGAGAAAGTGGAAGGGAAAGAGAGAGAGAAACATTGATGTGAGAGAGACACATGGATTGGTTGTCTCCTGCATGCACCTGATGGGAGCCAGTATAGAACCTGCAATGCAGGTACATGTCCTTGACTTGGAATTGAACCCACAAGCCTTTGGTGCATGGGCCTGCACTCTAACCACTTGCCAGGGCTAGATAACTCATAATTTTAAAGATATTAGAAAATAAAAACTTATGAAGAGTTATTTGACAAAGATGGCTAAAATCAAAACTTAGCTTTACCGAAATAGCTCCTAGGGCAGTGGAAACTAAGAAGAAAATAAACAAATGGGACTACAACAAAATAAAAAGCTTCTGCACAGCAAAAGAAACCATCAACAAAACAACAAGAAAGCTCACTGCATGGGAGAACATATTTGCCAATGTTATCTCTGGTAAGGGTTTAGTCTCCAAAATTTACAGGGAGCACATACAACTTAACAAAAGTAAGATAAACAATCCAATCAAAAAATGGGCAAAAGACCCAAATAGACACTTTTTGAAAGAGGACATACAGAAGGCCAAGAGACATATGAAAACATGCTCAAAGTCACTAATCATCAAGAGATGCAAATCAAAGCAACAATGAGGTACTATCTCACACCTGTAAGAATGGCTATCATCAACAAATCAACAAATGACAAGTGCTGGAGAGGATGCGGAGATAAAGCAACCCTCTTGCACTGCTGGTGGGAATGCAGACTGGTACAGTCACTGTGGAAAATAGTATGGCGTTTCCTCAAGAAATTAAAAATGGAACTGCCATTTGACCCAGTAATACCAGTTCTAGGAATATATACCAAGAAAACAGAAACACCAATCAGAAAGGATATTTGAGTCCCTATGTTCATAGCAGCATAATTACAATAGCTAGGATTTGGAAACAGCCTAAATGCCCATCAGCAGATCAGTGGATTAGAAAACTATGGTACAATTACACAATGGAATACTATGCTGCTATAAAAAAGAAGGAACTCTTACCATTTGCAACAGCATGGATGGACCTGGGGAGCATTATGCTAAGCAAAATAAGCCAGTCAGAGAAAGATAAATATCACATGATTTCACTCATTTGTGGAATATAAAGAACATCATAAACTGATGAACAAAAATAGATACAGAGACAAA
>NW_005356635.1:4683286-4691642 GCF_000412655.1 Myotis brandtii
TGGGGGTTGGGGAGGGCAGGGGGGAGGTCAATGGGGGAAAAAGGAGACATATGTACTCCTTTGTAATACTTTAAACAATAATAATAAAAAACTTAGCTAGGAAGTGGGTTCTGTCTATTCTGATGATATATGTGTGAATTTTATGATTGAAATTTAACATTTTAAAAATATATATACTTTTATTGACTTTTAGAGAGAGGAAGGAAGAGGGATCGAGAGATAGAAACATCGATGAGAGAGGAAGTCATTAATTGGCTGCCTCTTGCATGGCCCCCACTGGGGATCGAGCCTGCATGTGCCCTGACTGGGAATCGAACCAGCGACCTCTTGGTTCTTGGATTGATGCTCAACCACTGAACAATACTAGCCAGGTGAAAATTAAAAATATTATATGGTTAGAACAACCATTTTGCGTGGTTAGATTTATTAGAATGAACTTAGTCAGGAAACATATAGTTAATTTCCCAAGTGGACTGCTTATTTTTAGCTACTGGGAGAGTGTCAGTGGCATTAGTTAACCTCTGGCATGGATTTCCCCCCTCTATTAAGGATCTATATTATTATGAAATCTAATGTATTATATTTTTAAAAATTAATCTTAAAGTGTTTAATAGTTCTCCTGTTTAAACTGGTTGTAATCAAAATAAGCAAGATGAGTTTGTGATGAGTGAATAAGCTTAGTTTTTTTGTATTTGGTTGAGCAGAAATTATTAATTTTAATTTAAAAAACCTAATTAATCTTTGGTGCATAAAATGCATTCGGATTGGACTTTAACCTTTAGTAATTAGATTTCTTATTTTTAATAGAACTTAAATTAGTATATATTTACACATATTTATCCTTACATGTGTCAACCATTTTTAGTTCTGTTGAGATAATTTTAAGTTGAGTAAATGTGATGAATTAGATTTATTGAGACTCTTGCACTCTTTACTTTCATGTATACAAACCAAAGCACTGTATGTTTTTAAAAATCATATCCCTCTATTTACTTAATGCTGCCACTGAACAAAATGGAACTGGAAGCTAGATATTACCACAGCAAGGCCTGTGGGTTGTGAAGAATGATTTAGACCAGAGCTTCCCAAAGAGTGTTTCACAAAGTACTGGTTCACAGAATTTAAGCAGTGTTTTGTTCAAATAAAACAGAACAAATCACATACAGTGGCCAAATTAAGTTGGAAAATAAAAGTTAACCAGGTTTTAAAAATGCTCAGTTATACTATGCTATTATGCATTGTGAGTGCCCAGGTGGTGGTGGGGTAGGGTGTGGGGAAGGGCAGCATAAGAGAAGTAGTGTTTCCAAAATTGAGACTTTAGGGTGATTCCATGGTCTAGTACAACATTTCTGGAACATCCTTTAAGAAATGTTGGCTTATAGAAACTTGCTTCACCCTAAGGTCATCAATTCTGCCTAGCCCCTGACCAGCCCCCTCAACTCTCTAAAGGTCCCAACTCCAAAATGCACGTGATACTTGTGGTGCTTTTCTCTGCCTTAGTAGTATAGTTCTGGATTGAAAAGTCAATGTAATCCTGGTTTCTCTGTGGGTGGAGTTTGAGTCCCCTTTTCATCCCTGAACCAGATCCTAACTAATCCCTTCCTCCCTTCAACAAACACTTATGAGCTCTTACTCTTCCCTTAGCCTGCAACAGTCTTGCCTTTGATATTCCTGGGAATGACTGGCTCCTCATCAGTTTTTTTACTTAAGTGCCATGATTAGACTACTTTTATGTTGCTCTTCCCCTCCCTTATTACTCTTTAGCATATTGTGCCATTTTATTTTTTTAAATTTTTAAAAAAATATATTTTATTGATTTTTTACAGAGAGCAAGGGAGAGGGATAGAGAGTTAGAAACATCAATGAGCGAGAAACATCGATCAGCTGCCTCCTGCACACCCCCTACTGGGGATGTGCCCGCAACCAAGGTACATGCCCCCCTTGACCGTCGAACCCGGGACCCTTTGGTCCGCAGGCCGACGCTCTATCCACTGAGCCAAACCGGTCAGGGCATGTGCCATTTTATTATTTTCAGAGCGCTTGCCACTATCTGAAAATATTTATCTATACAATTATCTATTTGTTAATTGCCTGACTTTTTTCCCCACTGGACCTGAAGCTTCGAGACATCAGGGACTTTGTCTCTCTTGTTCTTTATATTCCATTAGAGGCCCAGTGCACGAATTCGTGCACAGGTGTGGGGGGGTCTGGCTAGCCTGCTCTGATTGGGGCCATTCTGGCGGGGCAGTTGGGGTGTGGGGACACCGGAGGTTGGCCGGCCGGCCCTGCCCCCTGGTTGAACTCCAGGTCGAACTTCTGGTCGAGGGGACAATTTGCATATTAGCCTTTTATTATATCAGAGGATTTTCTGCAACTGTGCATGAAGCACAGTAGACTCTGGAAAGGGTCCAGCCTCTTTGGTGAGGGAATGTGCATTCTAAAGGGAGAGACATACAAACATGGAATTCCATGTATTACCTGCTGTCCTTGAGGAAAACATTGGCTGCCATGGGACCTCCAAGGGGGAACTCTGCTCTTGGGCAGAAGTGGTAGGGTGAGCAAGTGTCATAGAAGGCTTTGTACAGGCAACCTCTGAACTGAGTATTGAAGGCCAAGTATAATATTTTTGGTTAAAGAAATAGCCCGCACAAAGGGCTGAAGTTGAGTGAGGTGATTCAGAAAAGTGCGAGTTGTCCAGGGAGGCCAGTTGGCAGAGTAGGAGAACTGAGGCTGGTAAGGCCAACAGGAAGAAATAGTGACAAGACTGGAAGGTTGTGCTAAGGAGTTGGGACTTTATTCTGACTTTGATGGGGAGCACTAAAATTGGAAGGATTGTATTTTTCAATGTAGTATTTTATTTCTGGGAGCAGAAATGAAGATGGATAGGAGAAGATGAGACTACAGGTGGGAAGGCTAATTTGAAGCCTTTGACACAAAGCAGAATTAGTCTTTTATAGGCCCATCATTCACTTTGCTCTTTCTTTCCTTTGCTCATAGTTGTTGCTTTGGTGGAAACATCTTTTCTTCTATCACCACATGCTCCAATGCCACCTGTTGTTTAAGGTGCAGCTAAATGAATGAATATGGGCACTGAGGGTAACTCTGGATCTGTTTCTGAGGGTACGTGACAGGAGATTATCCTGATCATTCATGCATCTGTTTTGGGCATTTATGACTATACATAACTATTCAATGTTTTGTTATTACCTACATGCTAGACACTGTATGAAATGCTATATTTGCAAAGATTATCTATTTAATCCTTATAACTACTGTATGCTAACTATTATTAACTTCATATTATGGATTAATCAACTGAAGCACAGTTTTATAAATTCAAAGAAACACCATCATTAGTAAAGATTAAAAGTGGAATCTTGGAAGATTGGCACTAGAATCATAATAACAGTATTATCTTGTAAAGAGCATTAGACTATAGGTTAAAAGAGCTTGATTTTAGGTAATAATTAATAATGACCATATATCCAGCTCAATAATCCAGTATGATAGGTGTTATCATCCCTGTTTTAATAGTAAATATATTGTGGACTAGAGGATTTAAATTAATTGTACAAGGCCACACAGCTTGGGATTTGAACACAGGTCTATATGATTCCAAAGTCAATGATTTTAACCACTTTTCCTGGAGATGCTTTTCCTGGCAGCTCCAGTACTAATTCATTTGAATGGTCTGTAACTCTAGATTCTATGGTCCCAGCTCTGTCATCTGTGAAATGGCAGAATCCAGCTAGATGGCATCGAAGAACCCTTTTGCTCTCTGCCCTCTGATCTGAGAGCATCCTGGAACCCCATTGACTTCTTCCCCTTTTATTTATCTTTACTGCTGTGGGTTTGATTTACTCCTTTGAATAGTGAAAGGAATATGAATAAAGATGACCAAGATAGGTAGGTAGCTGGCAAGGTGAATGGGGTAGAGGGCACAGGGCTGGCTTCCAGCCAACTGGAAACTGAAAAGGGAATTGAGGTGATGACAAGCCTGAAGCCAAGTTCCACACAGCCAAAGTATTGGGAGGAGAATACTGGGGAGATGATTATGAACTTTCAAGGTTGTTCAGAGGCCATGTGAGAATTATGAGGGAATAACAAAACGTATGTTAGCAACCAGTGCATGTAGCAGGTGTGGCATAGGGATAGGGTTGAGAATGGGAATTCAATGAAGAAAAACCAGGACTTAGTGGAGAATCTGTTGAGACAACATTGTGCTGAGAATAAAAGTGGAGAAAAGCAGGTCAGTAGGGTGACACCTGATCAAGGCAGCCTGTCTAAAATGGAAAGATCACATGCCATCTGGGGACATTTCCTTGGATGTGTGTTTGTAGAAAACCCAAGTTTTAGTAGATAAATTACTGGGAAAGCTTTCAGCAGAGAAGATGCAGGTCATGTTTATTATATCATATTTATTTGAGGTTTTGAGGGTTACAATGAACAATTTGCCTTCTTTGAGTTTTCATGTCATGGAAACAAAAGCTTAAAAAAGAAAAGGTGAGGTTTTAAGGGAGTGAGGGAAAAAAAGGTTTAATTGGCACATGATAAAGAAAAAAGTAGGAAAACAGAACCCTTTGTTGTGCAATCCAATGACAATAGATCGTTGGAAGAGAGGCCCCACTCCCAAGTCTGTGTAATTGCTTAACTATCTCTGACTGAACTATTGAGGCAAAGTTATCAAGAGAACATGTCATAGATCCAGAAACATTCTTGTACTGGAATGCTGTTCTGTATTATAAATTTAATGCAATTATATTCTTTCTAGAAGGGTAAACCTAGTTAAATTTTCAAAACTGGGGCTTGGTAATTAGAGACCTCCATTTCATTATCTGTCAGTTTAATTTTCTCCACATTGATAAAGGCTCATTTAACTAGGCATGCTTAACATCTATCAGAGAGACTGACTATAAACCAATTAATATAAAAAAATAAAGATTGAAGATATTTTGACATGTAGATAAAGTGATGGAAAAATATAATTTACATTTTTAGGGCCCCAAATGCTATGAAATGAAGTAACATGTGGCCCATGATAATCACATAACCAACCAAACTTTTATGTCAAAGTAGGAGTCTGTGAAGATAAAATAGGAATAAAGAAGTTGTTTTAGGGTGAATGATGACATAATGTAAGATAGTTCTCAAGAGACAAATGCATTAATATAAAGGTAGAAACTTGAGACTTCACAGATGTTAAAGTATTTGGGAAAATCCGGAGCCTTCCTTAACCAAAGTAACCCACATAACATACTCAGCATATCCTCCATAAGTCTTCCTTTTTCTCTCATTCTCTACTCCTAACTAGGTAACGTGGGAAAAGAGAGACCGCGGGCTTCCTTATTCTTCCATTACTTTTATTGGACTGAAACCAGGCTTATTCAGGGAAGAGAACTAGTGTCTTTGGAACCAGGACAAATTCATTTAGGAATGGGGTGAACAATTTAAGAAATATTTATCAAGCACCTGTTTTATTCCAGGCAGTTTTCTATGTGTCAGCAATTTCCTTTTATGCTTACAACAATCTAGTCTCCATTTTGAAGAATAGGATCCAGAAAATTAAAAGTGTAAAAATTGGTCCAAAATCACAGCTGCTAACAAGGCAAAGTTGGGGATTGTCTCCAACCCACATTGCACTCTTTCTTAAACTATCCATCATATAAACTTTACTATCATCATGTAAATCATTAAAGGACAACTATGATGCAAGAGGAAGTTGGTGGTGCAGGAAGATCACCTGGCGATGTGCTTTAAGGATGATATACAGACATCACTTGTTCCCACCCCACATGCCTTTAACTAAAACAATAATAATATTGTTTTTCTCTTTGCAAAGATGATACAAGTTATTCAAACCTATGGACAAATAAAAAAAAGGAAATAAAAATTACCCAAATCCTGCTACTGAGAGATAAACAGGATTAACATTTCTATTATATCTCTTTAATGCTTTTTTCTATGCTTATGCATTTATAAATATTAGGTCTATACAAATATGTATTTTACAAAATGTGTTTATAAATGTACCTACATATTTGATTTGCAAACTGACTTTTGTTCACTTAAACAGATGGCATGTGAAAGAAGTTTCTCTATCTTAAAATTATTAGGACTGGGTATTGTAACAATATTTTGATAAGCAATTTCATTTGCATTAATAAAAGTGTTACAATATTTATTACATTTATTGAGCATACCAGAGAATAAATAAAATTAATAAGTGCTAACACTGTATCTTCTAAAATAATATTTATTATGTGAAGCATACCAGCCTAATCTCACACAATTTTTTAAAAATAAGAGAATTTTATTTTTTAACAGTTTATTGATTTTTTTTTTAGAGAGAGGGAGGGAGAAGAGAGAAACATCTATGTGAGAGAGTGCAACGTTGATTGGCTGCCTCCTGCATGCCATCAGGGGTCAAGTCCACAACCCTGGCATGTGCCCTGACTGGGAATCCTCAGGTGCATGGGATGACACCCCATCAACTGAGCCACACCAGCCGGGGTTAATTTCACACAAATTTGATGTCCAGTGCTCATAATCAGTGCTGAAAGGGCTGGGTACACAAAATCTAAATATATTTTCTTTGAAACTGGAATTTTTACATACCTCCAGTCAGCACAAAGACCACAAGAGTAACTCCTTGCAGTTATGTTGTTACATTATGTTATTACATTAGTCTGGCTGAGAAAAATAATATTCAGGAAAACTAATATGACATACTATTCACCTTCTCTTCTAGGGTACTCTAGGTTCTATCCTTGAATCAAATAAGGCCTTTTGGCTGACATCTGTTCATATGTCTTGAAGTCACTGACTTTAATGAGGGAACCCAAAGGAAACATGAATGTAAAATTCACTCCTACATTTGCTATAGAAACGTACTGAGGACAATGTCTATTACACCACTGATATTCCCAATATTACACTCTTTGGGAGAATTTTAGATTTAAGTGCCAGAAAAAAATATCTTGTTGAGAAACTTATATACTTCTTCCTTCATCATAATAACAGCAATTTGAATGACTGTGATTCCTAACGTCACCATCACCAACTAGGAAACGTCAAGTCAAATTTTATGCCAAATCAAAAAAATTATGTTAATAATGTTAACATGTTTGCATTTTCCTCTTTTGTGGTATTGTTTTCTATTTTCATTTATTATCCTCATTGTTATATTTGTATATAAAGGACGATTACTCCTTATTTCTTTTTTTTCTTAGAAAGCTAAAACAAATCTTTTTGTTAAAAGAATGTAATATTATTAATATTGTATTTTAACACTTTACTAATTTATTTTGTTCATTTAAACTTGCTCTGTGTATAATCTCAGGATTTTATCTTGATACTTGGAATGTGGAAAATACATCAGGATGTAGCTAGCTGTGGCTCTCTTTTCAATACTTTTACCTGCCCAGTGATGAACCCTCTTGACCTAAAGACTAAAACCTCTCTTTGGCTCAGAGAAACTTTCTTTTTTGTATTTCTTTGATAATTGCTTCCCCTTCACCTGATCTATTCTCTTATGCAGCTAGATTTTTCTTGGAATTAAATATCGTAAGGTGGCCAACTCATCCCAGTTTGTCTGGGACTTTGCCATGCTTATCACAAACAGGAAGGTTGGTTATCCTACCCTTAGCTAGGCTATTGTGTCCCTAAGGGCAGTGGTTTTCTAACTATTTATAGTGACAGAGTAGTTTTTCATTTGTAATCCACTGTGGACTGATTTTTGAAAATGTAATAAACAATGCAACAAAAATGAAATAAAAAACATGAATAAAGCTGGTCCAATTTAAAAATTTATTATGAGATTCAGAAGACATATAATTACTCTGTCAAATTGCTCCAAAAGTTTTAAATGCTTTCTCTCAGATTCTGTAGGTAACTAGTAAGATCTGGTGTCACCTTATGAACCACACTTTGAGTAGCCCTGCTCTAGGATTTCTCTCATCTGCCCTGATAATCTCTTCCATCTCCTGCACTCCACATTCTGCTCTCTCCACCCTACACTACATGTCTCTTTTGTATTCAGATGCCCCATTACATTAAGCTGTGTGCTTCTTAAGGGAGAAGGATAGAAACTGACTAGTATTTATCTTTCTATGCTCAGCAGCCACCACACTGCCAGCCAAGGAGTTTGTTGTATTCATTCTTTAATGAGACTAGAAGAAATTTACAAAGTTTTAGTTAGGGTTGTCTTGGGAGGGTGAGATTGTGGGGGTTTTCCTCTTTTTTTTATTTTTAGCATTTCCCAAATTGTTTCTAACACACATCTACTTTTTATTTTATTTTATTTGTTAATCCTTACTGGAAGATATTTTTCCCATTGATTTTTTTTTTCAGAGAGAGT
>NW_005356635.1:4692104-4707564 GCF_000412655.1 Myotis brandtii
CACACATACAGATATATATCTGTTACTCCTAACCTAACCAAATGATATTTTTTCCATTGAGAATGGAAGGGAGGAAGGGGAAGAGTGAGAGAGCGAAAGAGTGCGAGAAAGAGAGAGAGAAAGAGAGAAATCGATGTGAGAGAGACACATCAATTGGTTGCCTCCCACATGCAACCTGACTGGCCCAGGATAGAATCCAGGTACGTGTCCTTGGCTAGGAATTGAACCGGCAACGTTTCGGTGCATTGGCTGATGCTCTAACCATTGAGCAACTGGCCAGGGCTTTAACACGCATATACTTTTTAAATGGGAAAATTCAAGCATTATTTTAACAACTGATAATGTGGAATAAGTGATATCTACCTCGTGGTTTGTCTGACTGGCCCAGGATAGAATCCAGGTACGTGTCCTTGGCTAGGAATTGAACCGGCAACGTTTCGGTGCATTGGCTGATGCTCTAACCATTGAGCAACTGGCCAGGGCTTTAACACGCATATACTTTTTAAATGGGAAAATTCAAGCATTATTTTAACAACTGATAATGTGGAATAAGTGATATCTACCTCGTGGTTTGTGGTCAGTAAAAAGTCTCATTCACAGTGTAGTTCAGTTGAATTGTAGGACAGAGACTAGCTTGTGTAAGAAAAAGAAAACAACACTAAATAATTCCTGTTTCACTGAGGAATAAAATCCTATTATCATTCTCTTTGGATTGAGAAAAGCATCAAGAGATATAAATAGCACATTTTAGGATACAGTCTAGGAAATATTGTGCAAAATTTCCCCTGAAAATAGAGGATAACAAGTATTTCCTTTTCACACCGTGTCCCTTTTCAAGTGGCCTATGATGTTCAATAACCACATCATTTACATTATCCAGACACTGGAATAACTGGATGTGATTCTGTCAACTCTGAGTGATGGGGCCGAACTTCCCTAATTATACAGCAATGCTGTTTGAACTGGCAGTTAATCATACTTTAAAAAGGACTTATTGGTAATGTACAATATGACTAATTTAACAGCTAAGCAGTTTCATTGTGATCTTGGTGTCAGTGGAATTCCTGTCACCTATCCAACAGTTAAGTCATACTGCATAACTGTTAGGTGACATCACTGTGCTGCAAGATTATTGGCTGAAGAAATGTAAAAAAAAAAAAAAGGTTTCCTGAACTGTCAGCCTTTCCGGTATCTGAATGAACAACTTGTACTGTTACTGCAGTACAGCTGGAGAGCAAAGGAAAAATGTGAGTGGAAGTGACTGGCTTTTGGTGTGTCATTGAAAACCACAGTCTGCAGCACACAGAGAGACTCTCCAACCTGCCTGACGAGGTCGCCTCCTTTCCTGAGGGACTCCACAGTGCCAGTTATTAAGGTGTGGGCTGAGAGAGCCCAGACAGTGGCACACTTTTGTAATGAGGGCATTTAATTTTTCTTTTCTTTTCTTTTTTTTGCATTTAATTTTTTTGAGAACTTGACAGTCTTCTCTTTGGAGAGAATGTTTAAAAAATGCAGCTCACCATCTGCTGTGCACATAGACACTGAAGAGATGGTCAGCTGGGACCCAGTTGAAAACCTTTTACAATCGAAAAGCCTGGCTTCTTTCCAAGGGAACTGGTAGTCAAGGTTAATCACCACAGAATACATAATACACAGAATACATAAGTTTATGTAATTGTACAAAATACAAGCTTTAAAATTACCCACAGAATTACATAAAAATAGGAACTATGACTGATTGGAATTTATCATAATAACTGGAGGCCCGGTGCATGGAATTTGTGCACAGGTGCGGTCCCTAGGCCTGGCCAGCGATCGAAGCACAAACGTCTGGCATGGAAGGGCAGGTCCCAGATGACCTCTGGGTCCTGGGCAACACCTGGGCCCCTGCTCACACTCACCTTGGCCTGGTGCCACCCACTCACCTGCTCCATCATCCTGCTGTGGTCCCGCTCTCCTCGGGGCCTATTGGGGCCGGTAGCGCCTCCACTGCTGCCTGCTGCCAGTGCCGCCTCGCTGACACCCACCATGTTCCACACCACACCCCTGGTGGTCAGCGCACGTCATAGCGACCAGTCGAACTCCCAGTCTCCGGTCGAACGACTGCCTGAGGGGACAATTTGCATATTAGACTTTTATTATATAGGATGGTTAGCGTTTATTGTTTACTATGCACCAACATTATCTAGATACTTTACACATATAAATTTACTTAATTTTATGAAGTAGATAATATTACTATACCCAATTTACAGATGAGAGGATGAAGACACAGGGATCATACAGCTGGTAAAGAGTAGAACCAGGATCTGAACCCAGGTAGTTCAGCACTAGAGTATGCAGTCTTAACTGGTCCCTCCACTGCCTCTTTTATAACAACAACAACTACTACTAATACTAGCACTATTTTCATCTACTGAATGCTTTCTATGTCATAGACACTACATTTATAACCCTCGCATCCTTTCATAAACTTTGTGAGATAGATTAGGAAAGTGAGGAATAGAGAAAATAAGTCATACAGAGAGTAGATAATGAAACAAAGAATCAAACCTAAATGGTTTACATTCACAGCCCATGCTTTTAACCACCATGCTATACTGCTTTTCATAACTATTATTTATTGAGTATCTACTAATATGTAATCCTCACAACAATGCTGTGATACCTACAATACTTGCATTAGGTATTATCATTATCATCCCCAAGTTATAGATAAGAAAACTGAGGCTACAAGAGATGGAGTAATTTGCCAGCTTCTAAGAAGCAGAGCCAGAATTCTTCCAAGCCCATGGGACCCCCACCATACCACACTAGCTCTCAAAAATCCAAACCTATAATTCTGATGCAGGTGCCAGAACATATGTCAGGTAAGGTGCTGAAATCTCAGGAGTCACTGAGTGTGAGGAGTGATATCTAGGTTGGAGCATCCTGAAAGGGTGGGGCCTGGTAAAGAGATGCCAGTAGGATCCTGGAATGTGCTCTGATTAAAAGATGTCCTTCCTTAGAATTAACATCATTAAAATGTCCATACTACCCGGAGCAACCTACATATTCAACACAATTTCTATCAAGGTAACAATGGTGTATTTCACAGAACTAGAACAAATGTTTCAAAAATTTATATGGTCCATAAAAGACCCCAAATAGCCACAGCAATCTTGAGAAAGGAGAAAAAAGTTGGAGGAATCATGCTACTTGATATCAAAGTATACTACAAGGTCATAGTAATCAAAACAGCATGGTACTGGCATAAAAACAGACATATAGATCAATGGAATAAATTAGAGAGCCCAGAAATAAATCCTCACTGTTATAGTCAATTAATATTTTACAAAGGAGGCAAAAACCTACAATGGACTACAGATAGTCTACTCAATAAATGGTGTTGGGAAAATTGGACAGATAAGTGCAAAAAAGTGAAACTAGACCACACAAGAATAAACTCAAAATGGATTAAAGACTTTAATGTTAGACTCAAAACTGTAAAAATCCTAGAAGAAAACATAGGCAGTAAAATCTCACACATTTCTCATAGCAATATTTTTTTGATATATCTCCTCAAGCAAGGAAAACAAAAGAAAAAATAAACAAATGGAACTACATCAAACTAAAGAGTTTTTGCATAGCAAATGAAAGCCATCAACAAAATGAAGAGACAACCCACTGAATGGGAAAACATATCCAGCAATAATACATCTGATAAGGAATTAATATCCAAAATTTATAAAGAACTTATAAAAGTCAACACCCAAAAAATAAACAATACAATTAAAAAAAGGGAAAAGGATCTGAATTAGAAATTATCCAAAGAGGACATACAGATGGCCAATAGACATATGAAAAAATGCTCAATGTCACTAATAATCAGAGAAATGCAAATTGAAACCACAATGAGATATCTCCTCACACCTGTCAGAACGGCTATATTTAATAAATCAACAAATAACAAGTGTTGGTGAGGATGTGGAGAAAAGGGAACCCTTGTATACTATTGGTGGGAATGTAGATTGGTGCAAGCACTGTGAAAGCAATATGGAGTTTCCTCAAAAAACAAAAAATTGGCAATGGCTGGTGCGGCTCAGTTGGTTGAACATCATCCTTTGCATGGAAAGGTCTCGGGTTTAATTCCCAGTCAGGACACATGCCCAGCTTTCTGGTTTGGTACCCAGTCAGGGTGTGTGTGGCAATCAACTGAGTGATGTTTCTCTCTCACATCTCTCTCTCTCTCTCTCTCTCTCCTTCTCATCTCTCTCCCTCCCTCCCTTCTTTTTTTCTTCCTTCCCTCCCTCCCTCCCCTTCCCCTCTCTCTCTACAATCAATAAAAATATATTAAAAAAAATTAAAAATGGCCTTGGCTGGTTTTTCTCAGTGGTTAGAGTGTCAGTCCTCAGACTGAAGGGTCTCAGATTTGAATTCCCGTCAAGGGCAGGTACCTCAGTTGCAGGTTCAATCCCTGGCCCTGGTTGGGGCACATTCAGGAGGCAACCAGTCAATGTGTCTCTCTAACATTGATGTTTCTCTCTCTCTCTCTCTCTCTCTCTCTCTCTCTCTCTCTCTCCCCTCTCTTTTACTCTCTCTAAAAAACAAACAAACAAAAAAACAATCAATGGAAAAATATTGTCGGGTGAGGATTTAAAAACAATTAAAAATGAAACTGCCTTATGATCCAGTGATTCCACTTCTGGGTATATATCTGAAGAAACTCAGAACACTAATTCTTAAGAATATATGTACTAGTACATTATAGTGTTATTTACAAGAACCAAGATTTGGAAGCAGCCCAAGTAGATGAGTGGATAAAATAACTACAGTACATTTGCACAATGGAGTACTACTCTGCTGTAAAAAGGAAAAAAATTATACCCTTTGAGACAGCCTGGATGGACCTGGAGAACATTATGCTAAGTGAAATAAGCCAGTTGAGAGAAAGACAAGTACCATATGATTTTACTCATATTTGGAATTTAATGAAGAAACTGAACTACCAAACAAAATAGGGACAGACTCATAGATAGAGAGCAGGCAGACAGCTCTGGTAGGGTGTGTGGAGAGATTGAGCAAAAAAAAAAAAAAAAAAAAGAGAGAACTCATGAACATGGACAACAGTGTGGTGATTGCGGGGGTGACTGGAGGGTGGGAATGGAAGAGGGCATTGAGGGGATAAATGGTAATAGAAAAAATAAAAATAAATAAATAAAAGATATCATTCCTTGAGTAGACCCTTCCCATTTGTGGATTCTGGGTAAGCTCCTGAATCTGCTAAGACTTCCCTCTCTCCTTTAATTTCCCCCTTTCTCTTCATTCCCCTCAACATCTCCAAAATTGTACTTCTTTGCCCTCCTTCATTGAATACAGAGCCTTGCACATGCTCAGCTCTCTTTGCCTAGTAAGGGTTTCCTCCCAGAGCTGAGCCTCCTTTTTTTTTTTTTTTTCACAGTACATATTCAGTTCTCTGGCATGTGGCCACCCATAAGCATGACACACATTTTCAAAAGTCTTTAGAAATGAATCTGATTAGTTAACTTAACTTTGTCAAAGGAGATGAGTATCAACACTGCACATGTATAACTTGTTAATTTTACAGTATTAATGTCCTGCATTCAAGAGTGTAATAATTTTAAAATTCTGAAACCAACACAATAAGCAAAATAAACAAACTATAAAACAAACAAAAGATTTAAAAATAGTTTGAATATGCCCTGACCTGTGTGGATCAGTTGGAGCATCATCCCAGGCACCAGAGGATTTCGGGTTCTATTCCCGATGAGGGCACATACCTAGGTTGTGGCTTCGATCCTTGGTGGGGTTGCTTATCAATATTTCTCTGTCATATTGATCGCTCGCTCTCTCTCTCCCTCTTAAGTAAGTAAGTAAATAAGAAATAAAATAGTTTGAATACTACAAAAGTATTTATCTGAGGATTTTCAAGGGTAAAGAGCTCTTTTTAGATGTTACTCTATTAAAGGAAGTAAAATGTATCTATTTATTCATTTAAGCAATATTTATTTTGGGAAGCAGAGAATAAAAATATGCATGACACATCCTGCAAGTACTTAAATACTAAAAAACCCTTCAAACGTTATGAGTGAAACAAATTGGGAGATAGGGTTGGTCCAATAAAAAGCAAACTCTCTGGATGAAATGATCAGGGAAACTTCTTGAAGGAGCAGATGCTTGGCTGGAACTAGAATAACTGGTAGAATTACAATAGGTTGAAGTTAGAAATTAAGGAAGAGACAGTTCATATAGGGGACTAGTGTGAGACAAAAAGATAAAATGAAGGTATAAAGCCATGTGCACAACTATTAAGTAATGTGAGAAGCATCTATTAAAATCTGCAGGGATGGCCAGTTATTTGTTCTGCTTTTATAGCAGAGATTAGGATGTTGTGGGAAAGTGTGTCTTATCCCAAATTAGAAAAGTAAAAATCTTAACATATTGATGTGTTATGAGCTGGTCATCCCTAACCCCATGAATCTCCCTTTAATAAATAAGATAGGAGAAAATTCAGCTTCCTAAACAACTCAACAGCACCTAGAAGTTGTGGTCATTTAAAACTCACTCTGGTAACTCTCATGGGACAAGGAGTCCTTTGATCTCCTGAGTGACCTCAGGTCAACTGCCTGTCTTTCCTGGTCTCAATCCATATTCCTGAAAAATGACAAGGTCCCTCTGGTCAGGGTGAATAATGCATAGGAACTTCTCTGATGTTCTGTTTGTGATCCTAATCAGTGTCTGGGGGTGACTTTATTATAGCCAAGACTGCCTTTAGATAAATTAATTCATTTGGCTCTTTGATCACTAAGTGCTATGGGATATGGACCAGATGAGGTCACTCCATTCATCCATCCATCCATTTAGTCATTGCATGTGTGCCTATTATGGTTGTCAGCCTCTCAGATGGCTCCCAATGATCCCTGTCTTCTGGTAAGCATGCCCTGTGTAGTGCCCTTCCACATTTATGGTACTAGGGTTGTTTTGTGTGACTAATAGAATATGGCAAAAGTGATGGTATGTCACCTCTGAGATGAATTATTAGAAAGATTGTGGCTTCTGCCTTGCTTTTTCTCTTGGACCACTTGCTCTGAGGAAGCCAGTTGCTATGTCATGAGGACAGCCAGTGACTTTTAGAAAGGCCCATGTGGTAAGGAGCTAAGGGCCTCTCCAAGAGCTGAAGAAGAATTGAGGCCTTTTGTCAACAGTTATGTGAGTAAGCTATCTTGGAAGCAGATTCAACAGCCTTAGTCAAGCCTTTGAATTGCTGCAGCCCTGCCTGACACCTTGATTTGAGTCTTGTGAGACTGAGCTAAATCCAGCCAGCTAAGTTGCTCTTGGACTCCTGACCACTTAAGATGCTAATTTTGGAGGTTTTTTTTTCTTTCTTTTTAAACATAGGACTAATATACCTACCATTTGTTTGTTTCTGTGCCAGGTGCTGAGAATGAGAATGAGTATAGTTTAGATTTTGCCCTCTAGAAGCTTTTCCATTAAGAAAAGCAAGAAGAGTACTTAAAAACAACAGCAACAGATATATAAAGCACCTACTCACAACACAGTACAACCAATGCTACAAAGGAGATCTCTTACCAAGTGCTGTAGGAAGCACAGGATATACCAACTCTATTTGGAGAGAAAAAGCGTTCAGAAAAGCTCTGCAAATAGACATTTGGAGATTAATCTCCAAGAAAAATCAGGACTTTTCCAACAAAAGAGAGGGAATAGCGTATGCAAAGACCTGGAGGTGGAAGACTCATGACATGTCTTAGGGAATGTGCTCAATTCCATGTAGTCATGGCCAAGGATTCACGTAAGGGTTTTTTGTTTTTGTTTATGTTTTGCTAGGAAATGTATTTATTCTAAGATATGAGAAACAACTGACAGTTAAAGAAAGATAGTGACATGATATGTTTTAGACAGATAGCTGCTGTGGGTGTCACCAGAAGGGCCTAGGACTAGAAGACAGGAAGGATGAAAGCCATATAGAAAACAACCCAGTTTTTCTCAGTAGCTACTCCTGTAAGAGACTAGTGAGCTTCTGATCTGACCATATCATTCACAGTTTTTCATTAATCCTTTAATTCAGACATATTTTTATAATAATTTTTATTTTTTGTTTTCATTTTGAAATGATTTCAGATTGACCAAAAGTTGCAAAACTCACACAGGAATTCCTATACACTCTTCACCCAGCTTCTTCAAATGTTAACATTTTATACACCTAAAGTTCAGTTATTAAAATTAGGATATTAATGTTGGTACTCTTTAAACTAGTCTACTAGCCTTATTCAAATTTCACCAGTTATCTATAAATGTACTAAGAGTCACACCTTGTTTTCAGTTCTGTCTCTTGAGTCTCCATTAACCTGGGACAATCTCTCAGCCTTTCTTGTCTTTCATAACCTTGACACTATTGAGAGTACAACCAGTTCTTTTATAGACAGTTCATCAACTTGGATTCAGCTTATCAGAGGTTTCCCCATGGTTAAATTTGTTATGCCTTTTAGGCAAGAATACCACAGACATAATGTTATGTGTCCTCAATGCATTGGAAGTCACATGATGTGTCTCATTATTGATGATGTTAATTTTGATAACTTGGTCAAGATTGTGTTTGCTAAAATTTTCCACTGTAAAGTTATTAGAATTTCCTGCATAATTAGCAAGTGTTTTGTGAGAAGATACTTCGAGATTTCCTATTTTTTAAACAAACTTCTGTCTAGTCATTTTAAATCTTGATTCCTGAAATATGATGACTTTGGTGCTTGCCAAATGGTGAAAATCAAGAGATTTAAAACTGTGTTGTTTGGTGGTTTTGAAACATGTCCACAATTCTTTGGTATTCCATCCTTCAAGAAATGGAGCCAAATTCTCTTCTCCTTGTGCGTAGGCTATACTTAGTGCCTATCTCCTAATGAATAGAATATGGCAGAAGTGACTCCCAAGACCAGGTATTATAAAGCACTGTGATTTCCTCTTTTCTATCTCTCTATCTCCCTCTTGAATCACTCACTTTGGGGGAATCAGCTACCATGTCATGAAGACACTAAAGCAGCCCTATGGAGGCTCCCTGTGGTGAGGAACTGAGGCCTCCTGCCAATTGCCAGCAAGTTTAATGGGCCACCTTTGAAGTGAATCCTCCAGCCCCAGATAAGCCTTCAGATGACTACTGCCCTGATAGATAGATACCTTGAGTGCAGCTTCATGAAAGACCCTGAGCTCCTGGATTCCTGACCTACAAATGAGTGGGCGAGATAATAAATGTTTATTGTTTTAAGGCACTACTTTTTGATATAACTTACTACACAGCAATAAATAATGAATTCATGCTGGCAAGTAGGAAAGATATCATCAGAATAATGTTAAAGAAGAACAAATACTAAAAAGAAAGTGTACCCTCCCCCCCTCAAAATAGGGTAAGAATGCATATTAGAATGATGATGTGAAGCTACTTCTCACCAGATCAGCTAAAATAAAAAATTCTGACAGTACCAGGTATCGAGGATTCTAACACTGATGGTCAGGATGTAAATTGGTAGTCATTTTAGAAAGTAGTTTGACATTATATAATAAAGGTAAAGATACACATACCACCAAGTAAGTTATAAGAATCCTAGTCCTAGACATACAGGCAACAGAAATAGGTGCACATGTACATCAAAGGACACACACATCAATGTTCATAGCAGACTGAAACTGGAAACAACCCAACTATCCACCAACAGTAGAATGTGTAAACAAATTCTGAAACATACATTCACTAGAATACTATCTACACTAATAAAAGAGAAACATGCAAATTAACCATCACTCCGCCACTCTGCTATACCCACCAGCCAATCAGGAGTGAGTATGCAAATTAAACCAATTAAGATGGTGGCAACCATGGAGCTAGAGCCAGCAGGAGGCTTGGGTTGCCCCCGGCGATGGAGGAAGCCAAGCTTCCCGCCTGCCCTGGCCAGCCCTGGGCTCCGCTCAAGGCTACAAAGTTTCAATTATAGAAGATAAATAAATCCCAGATACCTGCTTCCAGCCCACCCTGACCTCCGCTCAAGGAGGCACTGAAAAAAAGAAAAAAGAAAAAAAGGAGAGGCTGGGAGCTTGGGTCGCCGGGGGGGGGCGTGACCATCCTGAAAATGGCCATCAGCCCCTCACCCAGGCTGACGAGGCACCCCAGCGGGACCCCCACCCACCCTGAAGGGGCTGTGGGCAGCCTGAAAACAGCCCTCAGCCCCTCACCCAGGCGGGCCACACCCCTATGGGGTGAGGGTCCCCACTGGGGGGCTTGACCAGCCTGAAAACGGCCCTCAGCCCCTCACCCAGGCTGGCCAGGCACCCCAGCGGGACCTCCCCAACCCTGAAGGGGCTGTGGCTAGCCTGCAAACAGCCATCAGCCCCTCACCTAGGCTGGCCAGGCACCCCAGCTGGACCCTCACCCTGATCCGGGACACCCTTCAGGGAAAACCAGCCAGCCCCCACTCATGCACCAGGCCTCTATCTATACTAATAAAAGGGTAATATGCTAATTAGATTGGGAGACCTTCCAGACATTCTTCTAGACAAAGCCATGGTGGTGGGGCCAAGGTAGAGGTCGTTAGAGGCCAAGAGGGGAGGGCAGTTGGGCAGTTGGGGGTAAGCACACTGGCATGGGGGGCAGTTTGGGGCAAGCAGGCCGGCAGGCAGAGTGGTTAGGGTCAATCAGGCAGGAAGGCAGGTTAGCAGTTAGGAGCCAGCAGTCCTGGATTGTGAGAGGGATCCCAGATTGGAGAGGGTGCAGGCTGGGCTGAGGGACAACCCCCCCACCCCCCATGTACAAATTTCGTGCACCGGGCCTCTAGTTGTAAATACTGCTGCTATGTACATAGGGTTGCATATGTTCTTTCTGATGAGTGTTTTGGGGTTTTTAGGATATATTCCCAGAAGTGGGATCACTGGGTCAAACAGAAGTTCCATTTTTAGTTTTTTGAGGAAACTCCATACTGTTTTCCATAGAGGCTGCACCAGTCTGCATTCCCACCAGCAGTGAACTAGCGTTCCGTTTTCTCCACATCCTCACCAGCACTTGTTGTTTGTTGATTTGTTGATGATGGCCATTCTGACAGGTGTGATATATCTCATTGTGATTTCAGATTGCATTTCTCTGATAATTAGTGACTTTGAAAAATTTTTAATGTGTCTCTTGGCCATTTCTATGTCCTCTTTGGAGAAATGTCTATTCAGGTCTTGCAGTTGGGGCGACTGGGCCAGCAGGGGAGGGGAGTTGGGGGTGACTGGACTGGCAGGGGAGGGCAGTTGGAGGTGATCAGGCCTGAAGGCAAGGGAGGGAAGTTGGGGGCACTCAGGCTGGCAGGGGAGTGGTTAGAGGTGATCAGACTGGCAGGCAGAAGCAGTTAGGAGCAATCAGGCAGGCAGGCAAGTGAGCGGTTGGGAGCTAGCAGTCCTGGATTGTGAGAGGGATGTCTGACTGCCGGTTTAGGCCCGATCCCTGAGGGGTCCCAGATTGGAGAGGGTGCAGGCTGGGGGACACCTGAGGGCTGGGCTGAGGGACACCAACCCCCCAGTGCACGAATTTCGTGCACCGGGCCTCTAGTAAATATATAAATGTGATGAATCTTAAAACAAAGTTGAGTGGAGGTGATCTAGCACACAGGAATATACACTGAGTGGCCAGATTATTATGATGACCTGACGTTTGTAGGCAAGTTAGCTATAATTTCGCGCTGAAGTTGCTAGAGGGCCAGACCATTATAAATAGGGAAGCAGGATGTTTACCATGACAGTAGAGTGATTTTTTTCTGAAGATATGGGTAAACAAAGCGATTTAACAGACTTTGAACGTGGGAGATATTTGAACGTGAGTGGCCAGATTATTATTATTTTAACTTTGTCCCACAAATGCTCAATTGGATTAAGATCTGGTGATTGTGGGGGCCACCTAAGCAAGGTAAAGTCTCCCTCATGTTATATATAAATGGGCCATTGGTGGGGACTTGCAGAGGTATTTACAATGTATCATTTCTTTTTGTTTTTCCTTTAAAAAATCATTCCTATTGAGGTTTAACTCACATACAATAAAACTAATGTTAACATGAGTATAATGTATGTATATGTAATGTATAATGTAACCTGTATATTAGTTACATAGATGTTGACTTTATAATATTTCATTAAATTGTACATTTATCTTCTATGCACTATATGTGTTATATTTTACAGTTTAAAAAGTTAAAAATAGAGTTTGAATACAGGAAAAGATCTTGGGAATCAGACTGGATCAAAGTGAACATGAACTAGCAATTAGGGCTCAATTATAAAACAATTAACTCATGTTGGGAAATAAGAATGAAGGTAGTACACAGTAGACAGGAAACTATGCTGCCAGCTTCTATGTAGAAACATTTCTGGGTGGGCCAGTGGTCAGATCCTGATTGACAAGGCAGGTCCTAAATCTGGGCAGTATGACTTGTGGCCTTTTCAACCTTGAGAGCAGAAGGCAGATGGGCCCAAGAGAAAGAAGGCTTGATGCTAGCAAAATTCTGAAGATGAAGTTTTAAACACTTTACCCCATTTGTGCTTGTCCCTGCTTGTGCTCTGCTTTTTCACACCTTTGGACACTCAGTAGCCTGTGTACTTATGACAATCCTCCCTTCCTGTCACATACCCATATCCAAAGTCAAGGCAGGTCTAAAGGCCAGCTTTGTTAACTCCTAGTCTAGTCAGTGGTGTTTCTAGCACATCATACTGGCTGAAGATATTTGTACCTCAACCTTTATCTCTGATTATGTTTGAAAGGCTTTGTGTCCTATTAATGAAACTTCTATTACCATGCTGGTTGTATGAAGTGTACTTTGGGTGAAGTGGGCCTTTTTGCCCCTGAAGTAGCACATTGTAAGCTCTGGTATGATATGACCTGGGGAGAAGGTGTCAGGTAACTAAAAAAAAAAAAAAATAATCGCAGGTGATTCAGATATGCCAACCTATATCCTGTATGACAACCTGTCTTCTCTCCACACCCCATCCCTCACTGAGAACCACCCATTTACAGGAAGGCCACTCACTGAACAGATATAATATCTATTCATCTATTCACTAAACAACTTTTTCTTAAGCTCTAATGAAGTACCCTGCCCTGAGGTAGCTCTGATGATTCAGGGTTGAGGAAAAGCAGGCAGGCACAAGATGGCATCCTCCTTGGATCAACCCCCTTCTCTTGGACACATGCTTTTTGCCTTCTTTTCTTTTGAACTGTAAGGGTCCCTACAAGACTTGCAACCAGGGAGCAGTGAGCAGCATTGCCCTGTATCCTGCCTGTTCTCTGTCTCTCTGAGAGTGTACTATCACTTTCACTCTAATAATCTTGCCATTATCAGAAACAAAACAAAAGGAAAGCAAACAAACACCAGGCATGAGCTTTGCCTTTTTGGGATGGATTAGTACAGGGCACACATTAATGAAATCAAGCAGATAAGTATAAAATCACCAGTCAGGTAGTTGTTAAAAAGCTGGGTTTTTCCATTTATTTTTTTTTTCATCAAGAAGAGAGATGAACCGAGGAGTAGCTTAGTAATTATGATTTTCAAACATATGATAAAGAATTATATGGATAAGAAGGCTAGCTATTTAAAATTAAGAAAAGACATTAAAAGCATTAAAAAGGAGATTTGATGTACTATGAAGAATCTAATGTAATAGCTATCATTATCAGTGGGCCTTCCTGATAATGCTTCAGAATTTGTTTACACAGTGCCAGGCATGGTGTTATAGTAATTATGATTTTCAAACATATGATAAAGAATTATATGGATAAGAAGGCTAGCTATTTAAAATTAAGAAAAGACATTAAAAGCATTAAAAAGGAGATTTGATGTACTATGAAGAATCTAATGTAATAGCTATCATTATCAGTGGGCCTTCCTGATAATGCTTCAGAATTTGTTTACACAGTGCCAGGCATGGTGTTATTAACACTAGGGGCCCGGTGCATGAAATTAGTGCACGTGGGCGGGAGGGTGGATCCATCAGCCCGACCTGCACCCTCTCCAATCTGGGAGCCCTCAGGGGATGTCCTACTGATGGCTTAGGCCTGCTCTCCATGGTTCTCTGCTCTCTGCAGACCTGCCTGCTTGATGCCACCGAAGGCCCTGGTGTCTGCTCTCTGTGGGGACCCTGAGGGGGATTGCTTGCCCTTTGCTGCCACAGCCAGGGGCAAGCAGGACCCTGCTGTCTGCTTGCTTGCCACGGGGGACTGGGTCCCAGGGATGTTCCCGCCCCACCCCCAGCCGCTCAGCGACTGCGAGCGTAGGCTTGGAGTGACCGAGGGCATTCCTGGACCCCAGCCACTCCGAACCTACGTGCGGGTCTACAGGCTCAGAGCGGCCTGGCTCCTGAGGACGCCTGTCCCTGGGATGCAGGCCACTTGGTGCCGGCACATGCACAAGCAGCCACGGGGTGGGACCATTCGCCCTGCCCCTGGCTGCTCGGCACCTGCGTGCGTAGACCTGGAGCGGCTGGGGGTCGTTCCCAGACCCCGGCTGCTCCAGGCCTATGCATGAGCCAAAAGGCTCAGAGCGGCCTGGCTCCTGAGGATGCCTGTCCCCAGGATGGAGGCCACTTGGTGCCTGTGTATGCAAATTAACTCACCACCTTTGCCAGGTTAATTTGCATACTCACTCCTGATTGGCTGGTGGGTGTCACGAAGTGACAGTCAATTTGCATCTTTCTCTTTTATTAGTATAGACTAGAGGCCCGGTGCACAAAAATTTGTGCACTCGGGGGGGGAGGGGGGTCCCCCAGCCCGGCCTGTGACCTCTCGCAGTCTGGGACCCCTCGTCCCTAGGTGCCCCTGGTCAGGCTCAGAGCAGGGCGACTGGAGAGTTGGGGTGCCGCCCCCTGTCATGCACAGAGCAGGGCGGATTGGGAGGAGGCGATGCCACCCTCAGTCACACTCAGGGTAGGGCCGATTGGGGGGTTGGGGCACCGCCCCCTGTCACACACAGAGCAGGGCGGATCAGGGGGTTGGGGCGCTGCACCCTGTCACACTCAGGGCAGGGCCAATGAGGAGGTTATGGCTCTACCCTGTCACACACAGAGCAAGGCCCGTGGAGGGGGGTTGGGGCGCCACCCTCTATCACCCACAGAGCAGGGCCGATCAGGGGGTTGGGGCGCCACCACTGTCACACTCGGGGCAGGGCCGATGGAGAGGTTATGGCTCTACCATGTCACACACAGAGCAGGGCCGATCAGGGGGTTGGGGCGCCACCACTGTCACACTCGGGGCAGGGCCGATGGAGAGGTTATGGCTCTACCATGTCACACACAGAGCAGGGCCGATCAGGGGGTTGGGGCGCCACCACTGTCACACTCGGGGCAGGGCCGATGGAGAGGTTATGGCTCTACCATGTCACACACAGAGCAGGGCCGATCAGGGGGTTGGGGAGCTCCCCCCTGTCAAACACAGAGC